>NC_081185.1:6949906-7023318 GCF_029867415.1 Vicia villosa
CCGATCTACCAAACTGAGGACGAAAGTGAGGAAGATTGTGAAGTGCCAAGAGAAATTGCAAGGCTGCTAGAACAAGAAGACAAGGCCATACAGCCTCACGAGGAGCCAATTGAGGTCATCAACTTGGGTAGCAACGAAGAAAAGAAAGAAGTCAAAATAGGGGCTGATTTAGAACACAACATCAAGCAAAGACTGATTCAAATGCTGCGAGACTGCGTCGAGATATTCGCCTGGTCCTATGAAGATATGTCAGGCCTTGACACGGAAATTGTAGTTCATCGCCTGCCAATCAAAGAAGGTAGCACTCCAGTCAAACAGAAACTACGAAGGAGTAGGCCTGATATGTCAAAAAAGATCAAAGATGAGGTTGAAAAACAGTTCAATGCCGGATTCCTAAAAGTTGTAAGTTATCCTCCTTGGATAGCTAACATCGTGCCTGTACCTAAAAAAGACGGGAAAGTCAGAATGTGCGTGGACTACAGAGATCTGAACCGGGCAAGCCCCAAAGATGATTTCCCTTTACCACACATCGATGTACTGGTTGACAATACCGCACAATGCAAGGTATTCTCCTTTATGGACAGATTCTCAGGGTACAATCAAATCAAGATGGCACCCGAAGACATGGAAAAAACAACCTTCACAACACCCTAGGGAACCTTTTGTTACAAAGTAATGCCCTTTGGTCTGAAAAACGCAGGAGCAACCTATCAACGTGCAATGGTAGCGCTATTTCATGATATGATTCATCAAGAAATAGAGGTGTATGTCGATGACATGATTGCAAAATCCAACACCGAGGAAGAACATCTGGGTCATTTACACAAGTTGTTTGACAGACTCAAGAAATACAAGTTGCGACTGAACCCAAATAAGTGTACCTTTGGAGTAAGATCCGGCAAACTCTTAGGTTTCATCGTCAGCAGCAAAGGTATTGAGGTTGATCCCGCCAAGGTTAAAGCCATTCAAGAAATGCCTATACCTCGTACCGAGAAACAATTCAGAGGATTCTTGGGACGTCTAAATTACATCGCCCGATTTATTGCCCACATGACTACTACTTGTGTGCCGATCTTCAAACTGTTGAAGAAAGATCAAGTGGAAAGGTGGAATGACAAATGCGAGTTAGCCTTTGACAAAATCAAAGAATATCTCCAAAAACCTCCAATCTTGTTGCCACCTGTGAAAGGCAGACCTATGATAATGTACCTAACTGTGTTAGAAGACTAAATGGGGTGTGTACTAGGACAACATGACGAATCCGGCCGAAAGGAGCATGCAATCTACTATCTTAGCAAAAAGTTTACCGATTGTGAAACAAGATACTCACTACTCGAAAAAACTTGTTGTGCCTTAGCTTGGGCGGCTCGCCGACTAAGACAATACATGCTAAATCACACCACTTTCCTAATCTCCAAGATGGATCCCATCAAATACGTGTTCGAAAAACCTGCTCTCTCTGGAAGAATAGCGAGATGGCAAATGATCTTAACAGAATATGACATTCAATACACTTCACAAAAAGCAATCAAAGGAAGTGTGGTAGCTGATCATCTGGCTCATCAAGCAGTGGATGATTATCAAGCATTGAACTTTGACTTCCCAGACGAAGACATTATGCTAGTCAATGACTACAAACAACCAGGACCAAAAGAAGGACCCGAGCCAGGATCCCGGTGGATTATGGTTTTTGACGGAGCTTCTAATGTACTTGGCAATGGCATCGGAGCTGTGATCATTTCCCCCGCAGGAGGTCATACACCATTCACTGCCAGGTTATGCTTCAATTGCACTAACAATATAGCCGAATACGAAACATGTATTGTGGGTCTTAAAGCTGCAATCGATCTAAGAATCAAATTCCTGGAAGTCTACGGAGACTCGGCCTTGGTAATCTACCAAGTCAAAGGGGAATGGGACACGAAGCACCCGAATCTAATTCCTTACAAAGAATATGTGCTGAGTTTGATTCCTTACTTCGAAGAAATCACTTTTGAACACATCCCACGCGAGGAAAATCAACTAGCTGATGCTTTAGCTACCATGTCATCCATGTTCAAAGTCAGGTGGGACAACGAAGCGCCTATGATCACCATTTACAGGCAAGATGAACCATCCTATTGCAATGAGATCGATACCAAGGGAACAGAGGAAAAACCCTGGTTCCATGAAGTAAAAAGATATCTCGAAGCTCAGGAGTACCCTGAAGGGGCATCCATTAACGACAGAAAGTTTCTAAGGAGATTTGCTGCCAAATTCTTTCTAAGCAATGGAACCTTATACAAACGCAACCATGAGTCGACTGTACTTTGCTGTATAAACAAGAAGGAAGCAGAACAGATCATGGAGGAAATACACAATGGTGCCTTCGGTACTCATTCCAGTGGACATACAATGGCTAAAAAGATCCTGAGAGCAGGTTATTACTGAAACAGACTGCCATCATCACTCCCGAACATGTCACAAATGCCAGATATACGCTGACAAAGTACATGTACCTCCAGTTCCATTAAGCGTCCTGACGGCTCCTTGGCCTTTTGCAATGTGGGGTATTGATATGATTGGAGAAATCAAACCTACTGCCTCCAACGGACATCGCTTTATCCTGGTCGCTATTGACTACTTCACAAAGTGGGTAGAAGCAGCTTCATTTGCTTCTGTTACCAAGAATGTGGTGGCCCGGTTCATCAAATACAATCTCATTTGTCGGTACGGCATCCCTGAACGGATTATCACAGACAATGGCACAAATCTAAACAACAGAATGATTACTGAACTTTGCACACAGTTCAAGATCAAACATCATAATTCTTCTCCATATCGACCAAAGATGAACGGCGCGGTGGAAGCTGCCAACAAGAACATCAAGAAAATCATACAAAAAATGACAGTAACCTACAAAGACTGGCATGAGATGTTACCTTTTGCTCTTCATGGTTATCGCACATCTGCGCGTACTTCAACAGGGGC
Source organism: Vicia villosa (assembly GCF_029867415.1). Classification (NCBI taxonomy): domain Eukaryota; kingdom Viridiplantae; phylum Streptophyta; class Magnoliopsida; order Fabales; family Fabaceae; genus Vicia; species Vicia villosa. The sequence goes on from NC_081185.1 coordinate 6,952,877, forward strand.
AACTCCATTCTCCTTAGTCTATGGTATGGAGGCAGTTCTTCCAATTGAAATTCAGATTCCTTCCCTAAGGATTATGAAAGAAGCCAATCTAGACGAAGACGATTGGATTCAAACACGGTTGGACCAGATAAACTTGATTGATGAGAAAAGGCTCGCCGCTATTTATCATGGTCAGCTATACCAAAAGCGTATGATCAAAGCCTTCAACAAAAAAGTCAAAAGTCAAGCATACCAAACTGGTGGCTTGGTTGTCAAACGCATCATCTTACCACAAGGTGATCCCAGAGGCAAATGGACTCCCACCTACGAGGGACCATTCATAATCAAGAAAATATTCTCTGGCGGCGCCATGTTGCTTACCACCATGGATGGCGAGGATTTCCCACACCCTGTGAATGCTGACATAGTCAAAAAATACTTCGCTTAAAAAAAAAAAAAAAACAGCTCGCTAAGTTGAAAACCTGAAAGGGCAACTTAGGCAAAAAAATGAGCGTTTCGGTGGATTGAAAACCCGAAAGGGCGATCCAGGCAAAAATTAGAGACTAAACAAATACTATCCCGGTAGGCTGAAAACCTGAAAGGGCAGCCTAGGCAAAAGTTAGGGAATGAAGCATACAACTATGTTCCGTTCAGCTGCCTACTCACCATCAAGATTCAACACCTCAAAGACACCGATCAGTCCAATCACTTTCTTCCAACAAGTGAGGGATGAGATGCTCGAAGACAGATTGGCAATAACAGAGTTGAAACTTGACTGAATTGTTTTCACATAGCTATTTATCTTTATAAATATTTTCCAAAACTTTATGACAGTTTCCTACTTCTAGGATTGTTGTCTCCCTGTGCTAATCAGCCTATCATGGCTCTTTTTCAAAAATCAATGCAGCTTAGGCTCAAAAATCACTATTTTCACTTTTTCTGTTTTAAATACGTAAACGTCCCAATGATAATTCTGAATGAACATGTGCATTTGAATATGATTGATGTTTACCAGGAAAAACAGGAATAGCATTCAGGTAATGTCCCAATTATCTGGACATCATTCCATCAGAAGAAAATCCCCATGAGAAGCGCATTTCTCAGCAAATTCCTCAAAAAGATTTTCTCTTCAAAAGAAGTCTTATCCCCCAGCAGGGTTGTTCTAGATTACTATCTTCAGAAAGTGTGATCCCCGCACCCGGACTTGGTCAGATAGTGCATCGGAGGATTATGCATCTTCCTCATTCCCATTTGAAAGGGCATCAGAACTTCCAGCTACCTTTCATTCCCAAGTGATAGTCAAAGATCCTTCAACAGAGTACCATGGTTCTCAAAGAATTTCCCCAGCCGAGGGTACTCAAACAAGACAAAAGATCATCAACAATCACAATATAGTCATATCCAGATGACTGGCGGAAATTTATTTTCCCAAATAGAAGCTTGACATCATATTCATACATCACACATTCATATTCATATTCATACATCATACATCATACATCATACATCATACATCATGCATCATGCGCATATTCATACGCATATTGATACACAACATAACATGCCTATTTCTCCTTTAGCTCACATTACATGCATCATAAACATTGCATATCGCTAATTTGATTTTTTCAGGTAGACAGATATCTTCAACAAAGATATTCTCAATCACATGCAATGTTCACCTGAATTCCATGAACGGTTCTCTCAGATATAATCAAGCCGAAGATTCATTCTGATCACTTATCAACTCAAAAACAAGCATCACAGATCTAAGTCGATACCTCAGACGGTTCCAGAACGATCTAACATCGCAGATCTAAAGTTGATACCTTAGACGGTTCCAAAACGATCTAACATCGAAGATCTAAGTCGATACCTCAGACGGTTCCAGAACGATCTAACATCGCAGATCTAAAGTTGATACCTCAGACGGTTCCAGAACGATCTAACATTGCCGATCTAAAGTTGATACTTCAAACGGTTCCAGAACGATCTAACATCACAGATCTAAGTCGATACCTCAGACGGTTCCAGAACGATCTAACATCGCAGATCTAAAGTTGATACCTCAGACGGTTCCAGAACGATCTAACATTGCAGATCTAAAGCTGATACCTCAGACGGTTCCAGAACGATCTAACATTGAAGATCTAAAGTCGATACCTCAGACGGTTCAAGAATGATCTAACATCAAAGATCTAAAGCTGATACCTCAGACGGTTCCACAATGATCAACTTTCAAAATCTAAAGCAGAAAAAACTTTGGACAAGTTCCGTAGCAATCATCCTCCTAGACTTAAAGCGGTAACCTTGGACGGTTCCGAAAGAGTCAACACAAAGACTTTCAAATCCTTCATCAAGATATAATCAATGGATTCATTCTGATGAACAAACCCTCAACACATTTACCAGGTGGCATCTGAAAGCCCATCTCAGGTAATGTTTCAATCTGCCAACAACATTTCGCAGACGACATTCAAATGCAACTTCCAACATCTCTTCTGATCAAGGTAAGTGCAAATTTTCAGGGCATCTAAATATTCAATCATCTTCTACCTTCAGATTTCAGACAATCTCGTCAGGTTTAAGAAGATTGAATAGGGGCAACTGTTATACCCCAAAATTTGCCCGCATCTTTTTTCAAGAAAACTCCAATCTGAAAATTAAGAGTCTCATATAATCATGGATTTTTATTTCAACAAATATCCTGACATATGAAATACTTAGTTTTTAGAATTTTTCTTATACAGTAATTTGGCTTGCAGTTGAATTTATTCTTACGCAAACGCCAAATACTGTTTATTACTTCACACATGCTATTTATTTATTTACAGATAAATAGTACTGACACAATTGGTACAGAGTTAAAACTTTTTGCAAGCGTAGAATTAGGAAACTCAGACTGTACTCGTAACAAGTAGATTATTATTATCTTTTGTTTCCCACTAATTTTTGTACTATATTCCATTATTTTCAAAAATCTTTTCAAATCTCTTTTTCAAAAATCAAATCCTAACTTTATTCTCTACATCTCTCTTTTTCCCAACACTATCATACACTTTCTTTCAAATCTTACTTCCACTCAAATTTTCCTTTTGTACGGAATCACATCATTCCCCAACGTCTCTATCCTTCTTTCCACTCTATAAATACCTCTCATTTTTTCATAAAAATCTCACATCAAATTCTAATTCATCTCTCAAATTTCTACTTCATAATCCATCCTTTCTTCTTCCCCGACAAAATGGCGAAGCGGTGGGAAACGTGTTTTCTTATGGTCATCACCATTGCTACGGTGATCATGTCTTTCTTCTGTCTACATAGCCCGGAACACTGTGGACCTGGGATGCTTATGCTCCCAATCATCTACATGTTACTATTTGTAGCATGGGTTATCAATCGTCATTCTTAAAATTTGCCGTATTTCTTATTTCTTAAATGTACCGTTTATTCGTACTGTTCAATATAGTATGTAATATTTGTACTGTCAGTATTAAATGTTGTACTATTTGTCATAATATTGCTTAATTACTTAGATAATATTTTGTGTGTTTTCTGCCAGTCAAATATTCATTTTTCTGTGCATTAAATGATTTTCAGGGTTATTATCGGTAATTTTACCCGCATATAGTAAATATTAGTTATTTATTATGTCTGTGTTTTTTTAACAAGTCATGTAAATAAACTTTCATTTTTCACATAAAACAAAAACAAAAACAACAAAAAAAAAGAAAATTAACTTTGACTGTTGATTTTTCACTCTAACTGCTACGTCAATACCTGAACAGTCAGTTGACAGCCAAACTGCTGGCAGTACAATTCTCAGTGTTTTGTACCATCAATCAAATCAATCTTTTGCAATTCAAAATTCCAAGATTTTTGTTCTAGAAGTCTTCTGAATATCACGCGATTAGCAGAGACTCAACACTGCACAAAAATCAGGTACGCTTAACTGTCTCCTACACAAACAGTCCCTGACTAGGGTTTTCTTGTTTTTACAAGAGAAACAAGTTTTTGAGACCTCAAATGGATTTCATGCACATCCATATATCTCAAAGTACCATCATACAAATTTTCAAACTTCAATTCACTCAGACGCACCGTCAGCAGCTCAAACAGTCAACAGACGACCCGTTTGACCAAAAAAGTCAACAGACAGTCAAAAATGAAATTTTTTGTCAAAATCCATATTTTGTCAAAGGATTCATCATTTGATCATTGGATGATCATAATTCATCAAGGAAAGATCAAAAATCAACAAAACCCTAAGATTCAAAATTAGGGTTTTTGCCTGAAAAGTCAACTCAACTTTGACTGATCATAACTCTCTCATCCTTCATCCAAAAAATTTAAACCAAAGCTCATTTTGAAGGAAATTCAATTATCTTTCAAATGCAATTGATCCCATGGTCATTGCATTCACCATTTGAAAAATATGACCAAAGACATTACAGGTCATTTTCAAAGTCAACAAAAAGGCACTTTTTTCAAAAGGACACACAAGGAGCATCAAACATCATTTTGACATGAGACCAAAGACATTGGTTAGAGGACTCTTTGAGATTTCCAAAAAGTTCAAGAACTCCTTCATATGACAAAAATTGAGGGATTTACACCTTGTTGAAGTTGGCTAAATTTTGGGAAAATGCATGAAACCAACATTACTCAAAAATGTATTTTTTTCCAAATGGGGCCAAGTTTTCAAGGTTCAAACATCATTTCCATAATATTATGGGCCTCCCACGACCAAGACTAAGCCCATTCCATTTTTATCCATTTTTGGCTTAATTTTATCTTATTTTAAGATTAAATTAAAAGGAAAAATGAATGGATAATGGATAGCTTACAATCTAAGCATGAGTCATCCAAAAATCTTCAATTTTCTGCAGAGGATTGAGGTACAAGGCAAGAGCATTGAAGGGAAGCAAGACTTGGTCAACAATTCAAAGGTTTTAATATAAAAAAATCAAGAATTCAACAAAGGCAACAAGATGCTTCTTAGCTTCAATTCTAAGCACAACATAGTCTATATAAAGGCTATAACACTTCACAATCAAAGGAAGACGAATTCAGAAGCATTCATAAGCATATATCACTCTTGTAACAACTTGTAATATTCAAAGAAACTTGAAATTCGAATTTTAAGTTTCAGTCAATTTCAATACAAACTAAACATGCAAACATCATCTCTGAGCTTCACTGAAACTATTCCAATCAATTGCAAGTCTTAAACCTCATTGAATCGAGCTACACAGGTCACGATTTGCTCAAACAAAAACCGACTCATATCTGATCATACACGCACATTTAACAAGATGTAGATATATATTTGTGTTTAGATTGGTGCACTGGTCGTTTCTGGAGCTTTAATTAAGTTTTAATGACCGTTTGCACAAAACCACCATTTTAGGGTTTCTAAGCTCAAATTTAGGGTTCTTCATTAGAGCCAAAATTAAACCAAATTAAGGGCATGGTTACATTCAGTGGAACAAGACGAATTTAATGGTCCTATCGCGCCTGATTTCTATGCTTGTTTACACCTATTCGCTATTTTGCAGGGATGAGTTTAATCTATTACAGCGCTTCTAGCCAGAAAGCGCTGTTTAAAGTGGTGTCTGGAGGTTGAAGATGATACGTGTCCTCACCCCATTGGCCAGCCAGCGCGCGCGTTCTTTTAAATTTTCCTCTAATCAAGTGTTTTGCAGGTATACTGATTGCCATGCGCCTCAAAATCTGAGCCTTCTGATCCACTTTCCATCCAATCCAACGCGCCAGATCATGCATGAACATCATACTCCCTCATAATCAACCACATCTGATTAGTATCCTTTTATTTTTTATTTCTATTTTAATTTCTTTGCAAAATTAATTAAAAATAGTTAAAAAAATCCAAAAAATACACAAAAAATATTTTTAAGCTTCTAAAATAATATATTATTTTCTGAAATAAAAATATTTTATTTTTCTTCATAATTCCAATATTTTGCATAATTAATTAGTATATATTTATATATTTGCTTTTTAATTATTTTCAACCAATCAAAAAAAATCATAAAAAAATTGTTCTTTATATTAAATATTGTTTATATATTATAAACTAATTTTGTACATATTTAGGATAATTTTCTCTTTAAGTTTTAATTATTTGTATAATTATTTGCATAATTATGTCTTAATTAACTTAATAAACTTCAAATCAATTTCAAAAATTCCAAAAAAATTAGTTTTGTTTTAAAATTAATTAACAAGCACATTTGAACATATTTTTAAGCTTAATTTCTAGGTTTAAATTTATTTTCTTTTTCTCATTTTAATTTAATTAATTATGCATTAATTTTAAATTAAAATCAATCATCAAAAAAAACCAAAAACATGCATTTCTCTATTTATCTTATTGCAATTTAAATTCCTAGATAAATGTATAGGTTGTCAAAATCATGTAAATAGGCTAGTTTACATTTCCTGCACAATCGATTTAATAGCGTAGATTTACTTTCCGCACTTTACATTTCCGCATTTTAATTTCCAGCAAATATAAACTGCGTGTATGTCAAAGATAAAATTGAACCGTTAGATCACTAACTTCAAAGATAAAATATCTGAATCCAATCACAATCACACTTGCACCTCTTAAGGTAATCCCTTCTCATTCTTTTCAAAATCAAAGTCAAAATTCTACTATTTCGAGTACAAAATCGAACCTTTTGTTTGTATCCGGTGAAAGGATAGATTTTTAAAGGAAATAGGATAAAGACCTTACCACTCAGGGTAGACCTCCTAGTTTGCTTGCTCAAATCAAAACAAACAAAATTCTCATACACTGTTGTTTTTCAAAACAAAACTTTCCAAAAAGACAATATTTTGTATACATCCAAACACGGATCATTACAAAGTTAACGTTCTTTTCAAAACATCTTTCGAAAGATACACAAACATTTTGTATACATCCGCACAATGATCATTACAAATTCAATTTACAAAGGTATTTGAAACCACATATGAGCATTCTAAAGCAATTGAAAAGTGATCGAAAAACAAGTGAGCTAAGCAAACTTAAGAGCCCATGGATAACCATGGATACAAAGGGTGCTAACACCTTCCCTTTGTATAACCTACCCCCTTACCCAGAATTTCTTAAAGGTCTTTTTTCTGTTTCTTTTATAAACCTTTCCTTAATTGGATAAAATAAAAGGTCGGTGGCGACTCTGTGAATTTTCAAAAATGCGAAAACATAAGCGATAAAAAAGAGTCAGTTCACGTATCTCTCCCGCTCAGAGGTATGGCCCGAAAAACGGAGGTCCACACTCTGTTAGGAGTAAATTAATGGTAAATTCATGTGTTAATATAAATGATTTCTTCTCTAAACCAATGCAAAAATGTGATGAATCCATAGGTTTCTATTAAGAATTGAACTGAATAAGTTTAGTTCGTGCGTAAAGCAAATCGAATCACTTGTGGGTGTTATTGTTGCAGGTTTTTGAGCTGAATAAGAACTTAAGAAGAACATGAGGAGGAAAGAAAGCTGGAAGTCTCAAAGGCTGAAGAAAAAGATGGAAAGTACAAAGGGCGCGCCGCGAGAGTTCCTAGGCGCGCCGCGAAAATACTTCTGTTTGAGGGGCGCGCCGCGCCAGCCCGTTGCCGCGCCGCGGCCTCGGCGTTAAAAGCCCAAAAGTTATGTTTTAAAGCCCTAGTTTCCAAGTGGTTATATATACTTTGTGGGAGCGAAATTAGGAGAGGAATCTGATTCTGAAGCTGAGAACAACAATTGAAGGTGGATTCTTTACCAATCGAAGACATTCTATTGATGAAGATGAATTCCTCCATTGATTCTTGTATGTTCTTCATGTCTATGGAGAGCTAAATCCCTCTTGTTGAGTCTAAGGTAGTAGTTAACCTATGAATATACATTACCATTGATTAATCCCTGTGAACAATTGTTTGAATTCATTATCAATAAGAAACCTTGCTTTTAATTTACATCATTGTTGAATCTTTGATCGAAAGAAAGGATTTAACTTTTGCCCTAGGTTACTATATTGATTCAATTGCAATTTGCAGAGATGGAATTGTAATTGGGTTTTCATAATTATCGTTCTTAATTACTATTATCGTTATTGTGATTTGGAGAGATCGAATCTCATACCGGTAAAAGTTATCTAATTTGATTTGCAGACATGGAATCTTATTTGAGGATAAGTGAAGATAATGATTCAAAGGATTGTTCTATTGTGAATTAATTGATAATTGTGTAGGATTAGGTTGATGAACCCTAAAGACTCAACATCTTTCTTTATTTGTTAACACAAAGTCCTTTACTTGCTTTTATTTTATTATTTGCTTTTGAGATTATTATTAGTATAAAACAAACCAAACCAAATTTCTTAACTCAAAATAAACAACTATAGAACGGCAGTGATATTAACCAATCCCTGTGGATACGATATATTACAGAAAATATTTACCCACAAATACTTTCAACAAATTGGCGCCGTTGCCGTGGATTGGTGTCAATATTGCATGCATTGCAATAGTTCTTATTTTGAGTTTTAATTTTTATTTTCTCTATTTGGTTGTTTCCCGTGTTTGCTAGTTTTGCAGAAGATTGTGTATGCGCAGCAAAGTTTCTAGCGATCAACTTCTTTTTGATCCCGAGATCGAAAGGACCGCTAGGAGGTTAAATAGCAAAGCACGAAAAAGAGCGAACATAGCAAAAGCAAGAGACAACGCAACCGCGACATCGTCACAACAACTTGAAACCATTGACGAGTCGCAAGAAGGATTCTTCTTTCACGAACTATTCACGGAGGAAGAACCAGAAGTCTTTATACAACCTACTGTTGGCAACATGGCTGCTAATGGTCCATGTGCTAATAGTCCAAGACTCAATCCTCAGTTCGCGAGAACTGCCGCCAACGGGCGACCGACAGAACTGAAGACCGGTATCATACAATTGATTTGTGCAAGTCCTTTCGCCGGATTGGACCATGAAGACCCGTACACGCATCTTACTCGATTCTATGAGTTAGCGGGTACTACGGGTGTCGCTCAAGCTGATGAGGAAGCATTATTTAAGAGGTTGTCCCCACACTCTTTGCTATCTAAGGCAAAGGATTGGTATTTGGATCAACCCGAGGTAGTGATGACAAATTGGAACACATTGGAAGAAAAATTTCTGGAAAGGTTTTACTCTCAAAACCGATTCTTTGAAGCAAAAACAGCAATAGCAGTATTTTCTCAAGGTAGTAATGAATCTTTGAATGAAGCATGGGAAAGGTATAAAGCTATGTTGAGAAAGTGCAAAGGACACGGTTTTTCAGACGTTGACCAAATCCATATGTTCCGTAACGGTCTCACAGCTACAAACAAGACACTTTTGGACGCCACAGCTGGTGGTTCTCTCATGTCCAAAACACCTGAAGAAGCTACTCAGATAATAGAGCGAATGGCTCTAAATGATCGTCAAGGCAATCATGATCGAACGGTAAGAGATAAGAAACCCGGAATGTTAGAGTTGAACAACAGTGATGCTCTACTTGCTCAGAACAAATTGCTAACTTCACAAGTGGAACTTTTGACACAACAAATGTCTAAACTACCACAACAAATCAAGGAGCTGAACGGGGTATCTAATTCATATCAAGTTGCTAGGTGCGAATTGTGCAAGGGAGATCATCAAACAGGATTCTCTCCACCAGTGCAAGAAGAAGAAGTGAATTACATGAATAATAACCAAGGACAAAGGCATAATCAATATCAGAATCAGCCATACCAACAAGGTTATCCACCAAGATACAACAATCAAGGGTACCGACAAAGGTCACCGAATCAAGGGTTTCAACAAGCATTCCAACCATACACCCAACCACCACCACAACAAGGAGGACAATCAAAGCTAGAAGAAACTATGACACAATTTATGCAAATGTCCACGACAAATCAAAAGAATCAAGAAGCGGCTATCAAGAGTTTAGAAACTCAAGTGGGCCAACTTGCTAAGCAGATTGCAACTAATCAATCAAATGCAACTTTCTCGGCCAACACTCAAGAGAACCCAAGAGAACATTGCAAAGCAGTGGTAACAAGGTCTGGACAAAAAGGTGGCAAGGATGAAACGAAAACTGATGAGGTTGAAGACGATAAAGAAAAAGAAGATGAAAAACATGACGGAGAAGATGAAGAATATGAAATTATTAGAAAGGGGGATGAAGAGGAAGATTTGAGTAGAGAAGTCAAGAAGGAGAAATTAAAAAGAAGGAATGCTAAAGATAAGATGGCGAACAACACGATTCCAAGTCAACATTTGCCATATCCTCATGCTCCATCAAAGAAAGATAATGCTAGGCAACATGCAAGGTTTATGGACATATTTAAACAACTTCATATAAATATTCCATTTGCCGAAGCGTTGGAGCAAATGCCCAAGTATGCTAAATTCATGAAGAATATAATCACAAAGAAAAAGAAGTACACAGATGAGGAGACCGCGCGTGTTGCTTGATGCCCAGTGTAGTGCCATAATCCAAAGAACTACTCCAAGAAAGGAATCCGATCCGGGACGAGTCACTTTGCCATTAAATATTGGAGGTAACTTCACTGGTGCCGGGTTGATTGATCTGGGGTCTAGCATCAACTTAATCCCTTTATCCATTGTCAAGAAATTAGGGAATATTTTGATGAAGCCTACTAGGATGACATTGCAATTAGCCGACAAGTCTATCACCTCACCATATGGAGTGGTTCAAGATTTGCTAGTAAAAGTAGACAAATTCTTTTTCCCGGTGGATTTTGTGGTAGTTGACATGGAGGAAGATCATGAGGTACCATTAATTCTTGGAAGGCCATTCATGAAAACCGCCCGAATGATGATTGATATGGATGCGGGGATCATGAAAGTAAGGGTGCAAGATGAAGAGGTAAAGTTTAATCTTTTCGAAGCCAAGAAGCATCCTACGAACAAGAAGGATAGTTTTCAAATCGATGCCACCAAAGAAGAACTCAAAGATGCTGAAAATCAAGTTAAAAAAGACAAAATGAAAGCATCTCATGATACAAACATCAGCCACAAAGAAATTCAAGTTGGAAAAAGGGTGCTCTTGTGCAAACCAAGATTCAAGTTATTTCCGAATAAAGGGAAGTCAAAATGGTCGGGACCATTTGTAGTAAAAGAGGTATGCAATTATGGAGCCATTGTGGTAGAGAATCCTAAGACAAAAGAGAGGAGAACCGTTAATGGAACACGGTTAAAAGATTTCTTCGGGGACGTGGAGCAACATGCACAATTTTTAGTCCCTTGAAAGCATGAACCGTCGAGCCATGCGACGTTAAACGAAGCACTTTGTGGGAGGTAACCCACACTTCTAATGTTTTATTTTTGTCTATTTTATTTCAGGAAATAATAAGGGAACCTTTCTGGTGAGAGCTAGGAAGAGGCAATTGATATTGCAATACCCTCTGTGAGTCAACCCTCCCGGGCTTGTTCTGAAACATTGAGGTCAATGTTTAGTTCAAGTTTGGGGGTGGATTTACTCTTTGCATTTTTTTTCAATTTTATGCTTTTATGTCTGTTATGTACTCCCAGTAGAGTAAGTAGTCCCATAATAAAGCGGGAATCTCAAGCGAAGTATCAACAATGAAGCAACATGTGAAAGTGGTAGTAAGTGAATGTTCAAAATTTTTGAGTTTCACTCTCTTTTTCAATAAGTAACAAAGCAGGTATGAATTTTTGAACTCAAACTCTTAATGTGTGCAATGAAACTTAAGGTGTTAGTAAATACTGTCAGAAGTTCTTTATGGTACATTGTTTGTTGGATCGGCTTAGCCTTAACCATTGTGAGGAAAGCTTTCCATTGTTTACTATATGCAGGAGACCATCAATTATTTTGAGGTGTTTGTATCATGCTAAACCGTTTGTTGCATCGTCTGTGGAAATCTGTGGAAGTGATTTAGGCAATTGTTTGAATTTGAGAGTTCTTTGAGCCGACTCCACCGTAAAAATTATCTTCTTCTGTGAGAGTGTGATCCTTTGCTAACCATTCTTTGAGCCTGAGGTCAAGGTAAGTATCATAATATGCACCAAGGAAATACCTGGTGAGTTTGATCTCAATAAAAAGTTTTGTTTTGGACCATCAACCATAAAATTTGGTGATGTGTTTTCTCTTTGACCTTTTTTAGAAAGTAGGGGAGCATTCATATAATCTAAATACAGGTTGATCTCCAAGTTGGGGAGAGTCACTCTCAAAAGAAGAGTAAGTATATGTGGTAATTGGTGAAAAGCTAAAGAATTCGTAGCTTGAAAAAAAAAAAAGAGAGAGAAAATTGATGGAAAAAGAACAACGTTTGAATAATATAGTTGTTGAAAAAAAAAGTGAAAAAGAAGAATCAAGCTACGAATGAATGAGAAAAAAAAAAGATGTGGAGTTTTAGAGAAAAAGAAATAAGTTATGAATTGGATGCTTCCCTATATTAGGAATAACCCTTGATTATCTTCTTTTCTTTGAATCTAAACCACATTACAACCATAGAAAGACCTTCTGATTCTCAGATTCCACAAGACTTGATGCGAGAAATTTGGTGAACGTATGATATGGATCTTTGTTGATTTAATTGTTTGGATGAGTGTTTAACCCCTCTTTTATTCATCATAATTTTTGATGAGAGTGATTAGTGCTGATTCAATTACAATTGTGTAGTGTTTTGAACTTCTGGAGGTAATTTGCTTTCAACGTTTGTTTCATGTGTATGTTCTGAGTTTGCAGGTAGAAGAAGAGTATTTGACTTGGTTACTGGATTGAACCACTTGAGAAAAACTTTTTGAAAAAAAACTTGTTGCTTAATTGTCGGTAAACTTTGCTGGAGGTAAGTAATTTTGTTTAGGGACAAACAAAACTCTAAGTTGGGGAGAGTTTGTTAGGAGTAAATTAATGGTAAATTCATGTGTTAATATAAATGATTTCTTCTCTAAACCAATGCAAAAATGTGATGAATCCATAGGTTTCTATTAAGAATTGAACTGAATAAGTTTAGTTCGTGCGTAAAGCAAATCGAATCACTTGTGGGTGTTATTGTTGCAGGTTTTTGAGCTGAATAAGAACTTAAGAAGAACATGAGGAGGAAAGAAAGCTGGAAGTCTCAAAGGCTGAAGAAAAAGATGGAAAGTACAAAGGGCGCGCCGCGAGAGTTCCTAGGCGCGCCGCGAAAATACTTCTGTTTGAGGGGCGCGCCGCGCCAGCCCGTTGCCGCGCCGCGGCCTCGGCGTTAAAAGCCCAAAAGTTCTGTTTTAAAGCCCTAGTTTCCAAGTGGTTATATATACTTTGTGGGAGCGAAATTAGGAGAGGAATCTGATTCTGAAGCTGAGAACAACAATTGAAGGTGGATTCTTTACCAATCGAAGACATTCTATTGATGAAGATGAATTCCTCCATTGATTCTTGTATGTTCTTCATGTCTATGGAGAGCTAAATCCCTCTTGTTGAGTCTAAGGTAGTAGTTAACCTATGAATATACATTACCATTGATTAATCCCTGTGAACAATTGTTTGAATTCATTATCAATAAGAAACCTTGCTTTTAATTTACATCATTGTTGAATCTTTGATCGAAAGAAAGGATTTAACTTTTGCCCTAGGTTACTATATTGATTCAATTGCAATTTGCAGAGATGGAATTGTAATTGGGTTTTCATAATTATCGTTCTTAATTACTATTATCGTTATTGTGATTTGGAGAGATCGAATCTCATACCGGTAAAAGTTATCTAATTTGATTTGCAGACATGGAATCTTATTTGAGGATAAGTGAAGATAATGATTCAAAGGATTGTTTTATTGTGAATTAATTGATAATTGTATAGGATTAGGTTGATGAACCCTAAAGACTCAACATCTTTCTTTATTTGTTAACACAAAGTCCTTTACTTGCTTTTATTTTATTATTTGCTTTTGAGATTATTATTAGTATAAAACAAACCAAACCAAATTTCTTAACTCAAAATAAACAACTATAGAACGGCAGTGATATTAACCAATCCCTGTGGATACGATATATTACAGAAAATATTTACCCACAAATACTTTCAACACACTCCCCATTGAAAAATTTTGGATAAAACAAACTAACATATTACAATTGAGATTTCAGCAAAAAAAATCAAACAACAAGAAACAAGTCAGAAGTCCAGCAATGCTCCAACAATACTCATGCACGCCTCAAATATAACTCTCAAGTTGTGATCTTAGCAGCAGACCTAAATGTCAGAGAGTTATTCTTTAGGAGCTACTAAACACATCTACATAGAAAATTTCTTCTCAATCATATGAAGGTTGTCAGGATATTTTGTTCGACATATTTTTACAAAAATCCAAACATCTCCATTCTTTTTACAATACAAATTTTTATAACTTAACATTATTTTTGTGTAAACCATACAAATACAATTTTGAAAAAGAATCATAATACATTTTCATCATCATCGTTGTAAATCTTACTGAAGAATATTAGTGAAATATTATAGAATATAGTTAGTTGGTTCGTGGAAGGTAGTTAGAAGGTTGTTATGCTATTAAGATAACTAACTCCAACTATATAAGTTGTAGTTATGGTTGTATTCATCTTAACTCAACGAATATTAAACTTATCATTATTTCATAGCCTCTTCATCTTTCTCACATCATTATCACAATCTTTCTGCTTCTTCTTCAATCACATAGTGATTAACATATCAACAATCAAAGATCACTCCTTAACATGGTAACAATCGCCATAAGGACCACATTTTTGTGCACTTCAACCTTCATACAAACTTCTTGGCAGCCATGGTTGAAGCTACCACAAGGTGCATGATCATATCTCCAAATGTGTTTGCTTGGGAGTCTCTCCTACATACAAAGGACATAAGCTCCTGAATCATGAAGGGAGAATCTTCATCTCCAAAGGTGTTGTTTTTCATGAGGCAAAAGTTCCCTTTAAACTTGGCTTCGTTATCATAGGTCTTTCAGCATCTATATCTTCAAGTCATAAGCAAAGTATGGAGTTGTACCTTCCTGCTCAAATCAAATCAACAGTGAGGTTGAGGAATCCACAAGAAATCCACGACATCGGCCATTAAGTAGTGGTATCAGCCATCAAGCTAATTCAGATCAAGATACTAGCTTAGTAGTACAAGATTCTCTATCAGGGCTTGCGCATCCTTAACTTAATATTTCCAATTCACCTGAGACATTTTTATTTGTGCCACTATCCCAACACATTTCCATATCAACACCTACTAACATGGCTGCAAATCCTAAAGTTTCTGAATAAATGGGGACCTCAGTACCAACTCCACATTTGTCTTGTCCATCTCACAATGAAGTTCAAAGTATCACAACTGGGTTTGTGTCCCCTTCATTTCATAGCACCACAATTCCTAATGATATACCTCTTGTGACTAACTCTCATCCTATTTTAACACAAGGAAAAACATGCAACTCTAAGTCTAAAATCTATCTGGTTCATTATGAACCTAATAAGTTTAAACAAGCTATGGCCAGTCCCGAATGATTACAAGCTATGCCTCACTTCTTAATAATTAAACTTAGATGCCCACCACATAACCACATCATAGAAGGGTCATTGGCTGCATTTGGATATTTAAACTCAAATAAAATTGATCGCACCAAAACGCATCGTATAATTGACTCGATTTGCACATGTTTTCCATTTGTTTTTAGGTTATTTTTCTGCATTATGCCTGTTCTTGGTTCATTTGTAGATAATGTTCTCTTTATTCCTATTATAAAGAAAACGTGCGAAAAAGCCAGAAAAATCGAGATTTTTAGTAGATTTGCACACATGGCGTCCAGCTCAGCACCCGCTGAAGGGAGCGCGGTGACGTGTCCCGCTTCCACCAGGAGGATAACTGCCACATCCCCACGATCTCCATGTTGGCCTGCTCCGCGGGCACGGTCTTCACATTTTGCTTCCCGCTTAGAATAATTTGGAGGGCATTCCTGTCAAAGCACAACCTCCAGAACTTCTATAAATAGCAACTTCATTTCGTTTTCGTTTTCATCCAAGCTTAGTTACTACTTAAGCCATATACCATCAGTATCTGTAAAGTGACAACCCCTTCACTTCGAAGAGTTGTCACAGTGTAGATTGAGTCTATAATCGGGTTTGGAGCACTTTGGTGGAAGTTCATCTTACCGCATTTTCATTTCCGCTGTACCAGATCCAAAGACTCCGATTGGAGCAAGTTTTATTTTATTGCTATACTTTATATATTTCTCGCTCTTTCCATAGCCTACAAGTTTTATAGGCTCAAATTTATTTATCGCTCTTACCATAGCCTACAAGTTTTATAGGCTCGCATTTATTTCTCGCTCTTACCATAGCCTACAAGTTTTATAGGCTCGCATTTATTTCCATGTCTAGTGATCCGTTGTCGCGCACGGATCAAAAACGAGTGTTTTGTAAAAACAGTAATAACGGTAACGATGTTAGAACAAGATTTGTTCTGATCAATTATCTTAGTTTTGATGATAACAATAATATGAATTTTGCTTAAGATAATATGGTACTCTAATCCAATGCAATTTCCTTTTCAGGAAATATATATAGAGTATGCATAATTCAGCGCTCAGAAGCTTTGTCTCAAGGGTTCAGCATGCAACATCAGAACATGGTCTGGCAAGACATCAGAAGATGGTCGAAGCAGAATCAGAACATGGGTCTATGGAAGCATCAGAAGAACATGAGATCAGAAGCACTGAAGTTCTGATGGTATCACGCTCAGAAGCACTTCAAGGTCAGAAGATCAGAAGATGCTTTGCACCAAGCTGTTTGACTCTGATGATATTCAAACGTTGTATTCACAAACATCAGATCAGAAGGAAGTACACGTGGCAAGCTACGCTGACTGACAAAAGGAACGTTAAAAGCTACTAAAGGCAACGTCAGTAGACACAGCGTGAACAAGGCTCGAGGTAGTTGACAAAAGCGTATAACATTAAATGCGATGCTGTACGGAACACGCAAAGCATTAAATGCACTCAACGGTCATCTTCTCCAACGCCTATAAATATGAAGTTCTGATGAGAAGCAAGGTTAACGATTCTGAACAAAACAACTCATATTAACTTGCTGAAACTCTGTTCTATTCAAAGCTCAGAATCTTCATCTTCATCAAAGCTCACTACATTGCTGTTGTAATATATTAGTGAGATTAAGCTTAAACGTTAAGAGAAATATCACAGTTTGTGATTATAGCTTTTAAGAAGCAATTGTAATACTCTTAGAATTGATTACATTAAGTTGTAAGGAACTAGAGTGATCGTGTGGATCAGAATACTCTAGGAAGTCTTAGAGGTTATCTAAGCAGGTTGTAACTAGAGTGATCGTGTGGATCAGAAGACTCTAGAAAAGTCTTAGAGGGTATCTAAGCAGTTGTTCCTGGAGTGATCAGTGTGTGATCAGAAGACTCTGGAAGACTTAGTTGCTGACTAAGTGGAGAACCATTGTAATCCGTGCGATTAGTGGATTAAATCCTCAGTTGAGGTAAATCATCTCTGCGGGGGTGGACTGGAGTAGTTTAGTTAACAACGAACCAGGATAAAAATAACTGTGCAATTTATTTTTATCTGTCAAGTTTTTAAAGCTACACTTATTCAAACCCCCCCTTTCTAAGTGTTTTTCTATCCTTCAAACGACAACTCGGATATCGTCTCAAGAGGATTCTTAGTTATTACTAACCGACGGTAAATTGAATTAAAGGGGGGGGGGGGGGGGTTTAGGATTGATTTAATAATAATATAGTGAAAAGTGATTAAAATAATTGATTATGTAAATAAGCTAAAACGACAATTCTACT
Source organism: Vicia villosa (assembly GCF_029867415.1). NCBI lineage: Eukaryota > Viridiplantae > Streptophyta > Magnoliopsida > Fabales > Fabaceae > Vicia > Vicia villosa. Next base: position 6,970,701 of record NC_081185.1, read on the forward strand.
GATTCGGTTACCGACTTATCATTGGTTCAATAAACTTCAATCCCCTAAGCAGATTCTATTCCCCTACCGATTACAACATCAATTAACAAGCGAAATTGACATTATAAGATTTCATTCCTATTTTCCGAATAAAGCAAACGGATTAAGCGCAATCACGAATTAAGCAAACGTGATTCTAACATACACACTTTAACGATTAAGCAACGATAAAGTACGATAAAAGTCAAGGAACATAAATCAATCGGTATAAATTAATAATATTCTATATAACTCGAATTAAGGAAACAAGACATATAGATTAATATCGAAAGGGAAAAGAAATTGGATTAAAGATTAAAAACCTCAAAGTATTGGAAACCGTAACCAGCAGAAATTGCCTTTGGGGATCAGTTCCTCATCATTCGTACAAAGCTTTCAAAATTATTTGGTGAAAAGTAAAAAGTGACAGACAGTACGGCCAAACCTAGGTAAATGGGAGAAACAATAATTCGGGTCATAACCCAATTGGGTCAAACAAACATAACCCAGGCTCAAAACTAACAATCCAAAACTAAATAAAACTAATGCTGCAACTTCAAACGAAATTCTGGAAAATATGCGCTCCGAATCTGACTTTGACTCCAACACGAAAGTTGTAGCTCTTTCTCTTAGCTTTCCGGCGATTACTAGAACGCCTCAATTGGATTCCCGGAGCTCCACTTATGGTCATTTTAGTGCAGACTACTAATGCTGAAAATAAAGTGCGAAAATCAAATTAAACCAAAAATAAACTAAATTAGAAAAACATTATAAAACATAAAAGTAAACAAAGAAAATCAAAGAAATGCTTAAGAACAAACATAGGAGAATATGCATTAAAATGCACTGATCAAATTCCCCCATACTTGAACTTTTGCACTCCGAGCAAAATAAAATTAAAACTCAGAAGAAACACCCATCAATATTTACTCATTCTGGGCTACAAACTCTTCTGCGGTTAAGATTGCATCAATAGGTACTAATCTTGCAAATTAAGGATATTGTAGGAACACAAATCCGCAATTGTGCGGTCATAGGCCTCCTGAACACACAAACCACTTCGAATAATGTTATTATGCCAAAACCTAACTTAATCATCCTCCTTTTTACTCTTTTTTCATTCTGGCGCAATCACATTAAGCCCGTTATCTCCACACACTCATAGTAAGGCTACCGGTTAGTGACTCTGATCCTTTTATGCATGGGGTTCTGGTACCTAAGTAGTATACCCCTTTTATTCTCCAATTGTAGTTGCGGGGGATCGGATTGTAATCCTCCCTACCAAGTTCAGTACCAGAAACCTCTGAACCAACTATCAACGGGACTTGAAATCTCTTTTTTTTGTAGGTTTTACAACCGTTGGGTTAAGTGACCGGGTGAGGGTCACCAAACTTAGAAGGTGCGTTCCTTTTTATTTTTTTATTTTTTTAAAACTTGGATCACTCACTTATTTTCATCGGCCTCCTTACGTAGAGCATGTGTGAGATGGTGCCGACTGCAAAGTTAAACTACTCAAGAGCTATTAGAGAATGATAATTCAAGGCTATGTCATAATAAATATTCAAATTAACTTCCATATGCAGGAGACTTACGGTGTTAAGACGATACCGATCTTGTGAACTTTTCCCAAGTCTCCACAACTAACCACAAATTAATCTATAGCCTAAAACTTTGAAAATATACTTTTTTTAAGAACTGAAAACAAAACAAAAACAAAAACAAAAATTGAAAGAAAACAAAACAAATAAATGATTCCCTCCCCCACACTTAAGACATACATTATCCTCAATGAAAGAACATAAATATAAAATAAGAGTGAGAGAAAGGAAAGAACACAGCCGAGTAGTCAAGGAGGATATGTGATCACATAAGCAGCCTTTCCCAAAGAGATATATTCTACACTTTCTTCTTCCAAAGTGGAGATCTCATGGAGTAGCTTTGGGTAATGCCCATTGAACTTGAAATTTTTATTAGTGCCTTCGCCATTTATTCCAGGATCAAAGAAGAATCTTCGATAAGTAAAAGTGTTGAATGGGCACGTGATCTTCTTTTCCACAACATCAGAGATCAAAAAATTGAGGGGTTGTCTCACTACTTTTGTTTCATCTTCCCCTTCAATTAAGACCCTATGCAAAATCATAGATGCGCTAATATCGAGAATTTCGGTCAAAGTCCACCCAATCGCCTTCTTATGCTTCTTCAAAACCTGCAAAATCTTATTTTCTTGATCAAAATCAAGATTAGAAGAAATTATAACCGGCAGCATTTCATTCATCTCTAAATAAGCATGTTTAAGATTTTCAGGAATTGGTTTCAGCTCAGGGGAATGTGGCTGCTCAATGGAAGGAGTGCTTGGGGTAGCCGGGATGTCAAGAGTATCAGTTGCATGAACAACTTCATCGATAACAAATTCACTTGTAGTAGATATGTTACCCTGCAAGGCAGCATCAATCTCAGCACATACAACACAAATATTAGTGTCAGTATAATCAGAACATGAGTAAACATCATCAAAATCAGACAGTGATGGAAAATCAGATGCAAGCAAATCAAAACAACTATCATCAACAATTTCAGAAAGCAACTCTATTTGAAAAACAGAATGCTCTTCCAAGGGTTGTTGGTTTGATCCTTGAGCTTGCTGCATGGCATTCAATAAAGTGGCAAGTTGTCCAATTTGTGTTTGCAAAGTCTGAAGAGTAGAATCTATTTGTTGTTGATACTGAAGATTATTTGCAGCCATTTCTTTGACAATATCCTCTAGTGAAGGTTCGGAAGGTGCACAAAACATAACCTCAAATTCATTCAGATGCTTATGCGGATCCTCACCTGCAAAACCATTAAACCTAGGCAACAAATGTATTAAACCAGATTTCAATTCAAAAGGTACATCAACATCAGGATACTCAATGCATAAGTTCGCATCGGGGGCGGCCAACTGTCTTAAGGTTCTTTGTTCAGCCATGTTATCAACAAACACAGAAATACCAACTATGTCCCAAACAGGTAGAAACAAATAGAAAGAAGAAAACGAATAAAATAAATTCATAAAATATAAAAACACTAAATTTAATCTAATTAAGACAAATAAGAATTTTGGGAATTTTTTTGGATTTTTTTCGACTCTATGAAAACAGTAAACAATTCATTAAAAATAGAAAAACGATGAATTTGGCGATTTGGAGTCGAATTCCCTTACTCTTTTAGAGTAAGGGAGTATTGATCACACAATTTTTCTGCTCCCAGTAGGCAAAAACAGATTATCGATCAGACTCAATTTCCAAAAAAAATCGTTTTTCGACTCAAAATGGCGTTATGGCCGAAACCGCGAGGAACTTATGGCCTAAACGCACAAACACTAATCCTATGACTCTAATATCAGTTAATAACGACAAGAATCCCCGGCAACGGGGCCAATTTGATCCGTTGTCGCGCACGAATCAAAAACGAGTGTTTTGTAAAAACAGTAATAACGGTAACGACAACTCGGATATCGTCTCAAGAGGATTCTTAGTTATTACTAACCGACGGTAAATTGAATTAAAGGGGGGGTTTAGGATTGATTTAATAATAATATAGTGAAAAGTGATTAAAATAAGTGATTATGTAAATAAGCTAAAACGACAATTCTACTGATTCGGTTACCGACTTATCATTGGTTCAATAAACTTCAATCCCCTAAGCAGATTCTATTCCCCTACCGATTACAACATCAATTAACAAGCGAAATTGACATTATAAGATTTCATTCCTATTTTCCAAATAAAGCAAACGGATTAAGCACAATCACGAATTAAGCAAACGTGATTCTAACATACACACTTTAACGATTAACAACGATAAAGTACGATAAAAGTCAAGGAACATAAATCAATCGGTATAAATCAATAATATTCTATATAACTCGAATTAAGCAAACAAGACATATAGATTAATATCGAAAGGGAAAAGAAATTGGATTAAAGATTAAAAACCTCAAAGTATTGGAAACCGAAACCAGCAGAAATTGCCTTTGGGGATCAGTTCCTCATCATTCGTACAAAGCTTTCAAAATTATTTGGTGAAAAGTAAAAAGTGACAGACAGTACGGCCAGACCTAGGTAAATGGGAGAAACAATAATTCGGGTCATAACCCAACTGGGTCAAACAAACATAACCCAGGCCCAAAACTAACAATCCAAAACTAAATAAAACTAATGCTGCAGCTTCAAACGAAATTCTGGAAAATATGCGCTCCGAATCTGACTTTGACTCCAACACAAAAGTTGTAGCTCTTTCTCTTAGCTTTCCGGCGATTACTAGAACGCCTCAATCGGATTCCCGGAGCTCCACTTATGATCATTTTAGTGCAGACTACTAATGCTGAAAATAAAGTGCGAAAATCAAATTAAACCAAAAATAAACTAAATTAGAAAAACACTATAAAACATAAAAGTAAACAAAGAAAATCAAAGAAATGCTTAAGAACAAACATAGGAGAATGTGCATTAAAATGCACTGATCATCTAGCTAAATTTATAAAGGTTAGAATGTAAGGATCGTTGTCACGACCGTGTTCCAAATTTTATATTAACAGAAATACTATTGGGGATGTATTAACCTTTAATTCAAGTTTGCTGTGTTTAAAAATTTATGGGTAAGATCGAAAGTCGTCCATACTTAAGATTAAACTTGATTAATTTTTAACCAAACAAAAGGGGAAAAAGCGTTAGTTTGGTTAATTAGGAATCTTTGACGTATTTTTAGAAAACGATTTTGAAACTATTTTTGGACGCGTTTATGGGTTTGAAATCTGATTCTTGGCCAAAAGCCAAGAATCTCTTTAAGTTAAATTTTCCAAGTTAAAATCACTTTTCTACTAAGTAATTGATTTCTTAAAAATAGGTTCACTACTTTAACGTAATAAACACTGTTCATATGTGACAAATGAATGGGTAGACTTAAAGAGTAAACTCGGTTCTTAGTACGCGAAAGCGACAAGTTCCCGTTAAATTATTCCCCATAAGTAATTCTATCCATGTGTAACTAGAACGTTGTTTGATATACGTTAATTACATTTGAACCTATTGCTTTTATCTGCACTTTTAATATCTATTTATTTCCTTGCACTGCACTCATATCAAGTATTCTCATCCGCCTTAGATAAGCACCTTAGCAATAGAGTTGATAGATTGAAGACTTGGTCTCTATGGTATGATAATCTTATATATTACTTCGATAGGTTATGCACTTGTAGTTTAATTTAGACTCTATATTCGCAACCCATCAAAAATCCAAATGGGATCATAGCCAAGTACAAAAAACATCGTGTTGCTAAGGGCTTTCATCAGCAGGAAGGATGTGACTTTCATAAAAACTTTTTTCTTGTACTCAAGCCTACCACCTTTTGTGACATCTTAACTTTGGCCATTACACATAAGTGGAATATTCAACAGATTATGTCAATAATGTGTTTCTTATTGGATAAATGCATGAAGAGGTATACATGCAACAACCACCAAGTTTTGATAAAGCCAGTTCTCATCTTGGTTGAAATCTCAACAAAGCTATTTATGGCTTAAAGCATGCCCTCTTTGCTTGGTATGAAAAGCTGCATTAAGCCCTCTTTTAGATTGGTTCTGCCTCGAGACACTGCGATCACTCATTATTTGGATATAATCATAACAACATCATACTATATGCCTTTGTCTATAATGATGATATTTTGATCACTAGATCATCCTCCACACTAATATGTGAGCTTATTACCAACCTAAACCTCAAGTTTACACTTAAACAACTTGGATCTCCTCAATATTTCCTTGGTGTCAAAGTACACAAGCAAGATCATGACTCTTTCTTACTCACTCAAACTAATTACATTCATGTCTTACTCTCCAAAGTCACCATTATTGTAGCCAAAGGAGTACAAAACCCTATGACGAGTACATGCAAATTAAACAAACATGGCTCTAAGGAGTTACTTTATCTATTTCTCTAAGATCCGCAGTTGGGGCACTTCAATACCTCACTCTTACACATATTGACATTGCCTTTGGGGTAAACAAGGCTTGTAACTTTAAGGCAGAACCCTTGATTCACATTGGCCCGTAGTAAAGCACATACTTTGTTGCTTGATGAATGTGAAGCGTTACTGGACTTTTCAACCCTTACCTCAAATCAATCTCCTCCTCTCTTCAAGAATCTCACAATCCTCTTCTCTTCTCTCTTCTACTCTTCTTTCTCTTTTTCTCCAAAATGAAGTTATGAGACTAACCTAACATTCCTTATTATCTTTCTCAAATCAAATGGGCTTAGCCCACTAATTAACCCAATGTTATATTTCTAACACTTAAGCTCAATAACATATTATCTCATTATTCCACTAATTACTCAAATAGTTCAATTAGCATATTAACACACAATTAAATAATTATCATACCAAATAATAATTAAATAAAACAACAATAAATAAAAACACCAAATAACACTAATTAATTAAAATAGCTAATAAAATTGGGATGTTACATTACTGGCTTTTTTAACTTCCATGAAGATAAGAATCATAATATATAGTTAATGAAATAGTTATGTCTTTATATAGTATTTGCTAGTATTGCGATGGACCTTCACGAATAAATCATACAATCTCTAGTGCCATTTATAAGAGAAATTTAATTTTATAGGTTATTTGAATAAATAATGTATTTGGACAATATTATGTATTAGATACATTGATTATTCAATGAATCTAAAATGTCAACTTTCTCTTAATAGGACCAGAGGGAGTAATATATATTTCATATGTTTTGTAATATTTATGTTGTGGGAATTCAATATTTAAGAACCATATTTGATTGAAGTTCAATTATCATATTTATCTTTCTAGTCAACACTTTAAACAAATATTGATCAAACATGCTAAGCTCCATTTCACAATATTTCAAAGGCATAACAACTTGGTATTTGTAAGGATTAAACTCTATTTCATTGTCTGTCAAAAAAAAAAAACTCTATTTCATTGCTCGTTTTCAATGTTACAACACCACTAGAAGAGTTAAAACACTTGATCTTCACCACTTGAATGGCTTTACTACTGTAAGTAGTTTCAATCAATTACTATCTTTGTCCCAAATTATAAGACGTTTTGGACATTTCACACGAATTAAGAAATGCAATTATTACTTTATGAAAAAATGAATGATGTATAACTTTACAAAAATACCCTTCGATAATTACATTTGAAAGCAAAATTAAAAGAGTATGAAGAAGGAAGAGTAATAAATGATACAGGGTATAGTAGGAAAAATTATATCAATGTTGCATTGGAGTACTTGTAAAGTAACGTATAATTTAGGATAAATTTTTTCTTCAAAGTGTCTTATAATTTGTGACGGAGGGAGTATATGATTATCGAAACAACTAGTCTAATATCCAATACCTAGACTTGTTCTTCAATTATGATAAGTATTGAAGGCTTTGGTAAGCGGTTTATATGATATTGCAATTTTTAACAAGTTTCCATGAAAAAACACCATCAATAACAACAATTCCAACGTGGTAATGTAGTTGTTGATTTTTGTCCAAAAAGATGATTGTAACAGGTTCTGGTGCTCGAGACTTTGCAAAACAAATATAGACATTTTCACAAACAGGTTGTATGTGACAATTAAGAAGTCAGTGTTAATAGAATTCTTAATTGTCACCTACGACCTATTTGTGAAAATGTCACCTGTTTATTAACAAGTCTAGATATTAATAAAAGGTAAATCCTTCAAAACCCTCCATTCATAATTTTTTTTATTCTTTTCACTCAATTCTTTCTTATTTTCAAAATCTTTCCCTTTCCTTCCAAACTTTTAAAAATCACCTTAGTGAATTATTTCATTTTATTACCAAATATTTTAGAGTACAAAATCTTAAATGTATGGTGTATGGTGTGTGAAACTATGAAAGAAAAAATAAACTAAAATTAAATAAAAATATATTTATTGGGTAAAGACTCATTTTTTCATGTATTGTGTTTGTCTTTTTTTTATTTGGGAATGAGTTTAAAGGTAGTGCACTGACAGTGTAAACAAATTTTACACATACATCCAATCAAAATCATTACACTTGCCATGTCATGTTAGTTTTTTAAATTAAAATTGTGTTTTAATTGGATACATGGTTGTGATTGATTAACCGTATAAAAATATTTTACACTGTTTGTACATATTCCTATTTCTCTTTCAAAATTTGGGTATATTAGTAATGATGAGGTTTACATTTCTTGTCCGTGCACTTCCAATTCCGGTCGCGCACCCAAAAGTAATTAATCAGTTTTAGACAATCTGCATCTGTTTTACAATCAATTATTTCTGCAATGAAAAATGAGATACAAATGTTAATAAAATAAAATTAAAATTGTGTTCAAAGTAAAAAAGTAAAGAAAAAAGTTTGAAAAAGAATGGAAAATTATATTACCGCTATTGTTTTCTGAAACAAAAAATAAGGAAAGTAATAAAATCATAAAAGTTAAAATTTTGAGAGTTTATTTTCTCTCTTTGCATGTTACAAATAGAATATAATAAGCTCAATTTATAATGTAAAAAACTCATGCCAAGTTAAAAAAGTATTATTTTTTGTGCTTAAAGAGTTGCAAAAACATTTTTTAATTATAATAATTATGTATTATATTTTAAGAAAATTAATATATTGTATTTGTCCCTTTAGCACATTAAAGGGTAATGTACAAAATTTTCTAATCATTAAAATTATTTTTTAATTAAATTTTCAAATAAATGTTGATGATAGATTGATGATTTTTTTTAAAAGTAATTTTTTAAACAAAGTAATCTATTGATGAAATTGTAAATCACTATTTTTTATATAAATATTTATTGAATGAAAATAAAAACTAAAAAGATAAGGACAAAAAACCTAACCAATCAAATAACTAGAAAAACGATACTTAGACATATTCAATCTATCTCTAAAAAACTTTAATAACAGAAAAAAAAGAAGAAAAAAAAGTGAATTCTATAAAGTATCATAATCGACAAAAATATGGAATGGCTAATTTTTTTTACACAGTTTTTAAAAGAAAAATAATATATATATATATATAGGGAATGTATCATGTAGGAAGGTTTTTAAATAAGAGATAAGAGGATTCAATGGTAACCAATGAATTAATCAAGAGAGAGAAATAATAGTTATATTAATATTTTCATAAATAATTGAATTTCTCTCTCTTGATTAATCCTATGGTTAACATTGAATCCTCTTATCTCTTATTTTATAATTGCTCCTACTTGATACATCCCCTATATATATATATATATATATATATATATATATATATATATATATATATATATATATATATATATATATATATATATATATATATATATATATATATATATATATATATATATATATATATATATATATAAACAATATAAGGTACTATCGGCAAAAGAACAAGGCAAACCCAAGAAAAAAAAAAGGTTCAAGAGGAGCCTATCATGGAATTAAAAGACAAAGCAAAAATAACAACTGAAAACAAACAGCCACAACAACCCTAACCACTACATAAGGGAGCGCACGTTCTAAAATGAAAAAAATAAGAGCATGCAACAGTAGCCAGAAATCAAGTAAAGCTAGATTTCTCCAATCCAAGGACATTTGCGACAACACTGAAGCTATAAAAATGCAAGAATAACACATTAAAGGAAGGTCGAAGCCACTAATATCGCTATTAGTCCAGAATCAGGAGAGAGTTCTCAAGACAGACCAAGTAGGCATAGGAGTTTGGATTTGCAATTGTTGTAAGTGATTTCATTGTTCCATTACTAAAGATTTGTAATATGATTTAGATGCCTTTCTTTATATTTTTGGTGTGGTAAGTTGGACTTGGTACTAAATTATGCATGATTTATAAAATATCAATGTCCTTGGTAAAAATTTAATCCTTATAATGGTTGGAATATTAATTGTCATTCAATTTTCTTTCTTACTTGATTTTACACATGTTTGTTTTTTATTCTAGAACTTTACTTGACTATATATGAAAATTCTTCTTTGCATTCACAAATGTTTTTTGTGAAATAAAAGAATTAATATATTTCAAAAAGAACAAATACAAGCAAAGCGATCGACACGATCCGGCTCCTAAATAGACTAAGAAGAACCAAACATCTACATCATAAGTAAAGCAAGCTTACTTCTATATTTGGGTTTCATCCACCCTCTATACAAAATAGTGTCTATGATGTTACTAACTATTTTCGTATTGTCATATATCGTATTTGTACCAAATATTTTGGAATTTCTATACACCCAAACCCCTTAGACTATTTTAGCTAATGCAATCTTCATCATGCTTTGACTGAATCCCTTTCCTTTAGTGTGTTTGGCAATCCAGGTAACCTCTTTATTCCACTGTAAAGGGTTATGCTCTATTTCTAGCCACTCGAGCACATCCTTCCATATATTGTGTGTGACCCTACAATTAAACACCAAATGGCTGAGGTTGTTAGAACAAGATTTGTTCTGATCAATATTCTTAGTTTTGATGATAACAAGCATATGAATTTTGTATGAGAAAATGTGGTACTCTAATACTATGCAATTTGCGTTTCAGGAATTATATAAAGAGTATGCACAAAATCAACGCAAGAATCACTGACTCAGAAGGTTCAGCATGCAACATCAGAACATGGTCTGGCAAGACATCAGAAGATGGTCAAGCAGAATCAGAACATGGGTCTATGGAAGCATCAGAAGAACTTGAGATCAGAAGCAGAAGCACTGAAGTTCTCATGGTATCACGCTCAGAAGCTCTTCAAGGTCAGAAGACAAGAAGATGATCTACACCAAGCTGTTTGACTCTGATGATATTCAAACGTTGTTTACACAAACATCAGATCAGAAGCAAGTACAAGGTGGCAGGCTACGCTGACTGACAAAAGGAACGTTAGAAGCTATTAAAGGAAACGTTAGTAGACACAGCGGAAAAAGGCTCGAGGTAGTTGACAAAAGAGTGAAATATTAAATGCAATGCTGTATGAATTACGCAAGCATTAAATGCTCCCAACGGTCATCTTCTCAAGTGCCTATAAATATGAAGTTCTGATGAGAAGCAAGGTTACGAAGTTACGAACTCTGAACTAAACTTGCACAAACGTTGTTCAAATTCAAAAGCTCTCAAACTTCATTATCAAGCTCACTACATTGCTGTTGTAATATCTTAGTGAGATTTAAGATTAAACTTAAGAAAAAATCACAGTTGAGATAATAGCTTTATAAGAAGCATTGTAACTCTTAAAAGAATTTGTTTACATTAATTTGTAAGTTCTAGAGTGATCAGGTTGTTGATCAGTATACTCTAGCAAGTCTTAGAAGTTGTCTAAGCAGTTTGTTCCTAGAGTGATCAGGTTGTGATCAGGATACTCTAGAAGACTTAGCAGTTGGCTAAGTGGAAAACCATTGTAATCAAGTGTGATTAGTGGATTAAATCCTCAGGTGAGGTAAATCACTCCAAGGGGGTGGACTGGAGTAGTTTAGTTAACAACGAACCAGGATAAAAATCATTGTGCAAATAGTTTTTATCTTACAAGCTTTTAAAGCTACACTTATTCAAACCCCCCTTTCTAAGTGTTTTTCTATCCTTCAATTGGTATCAGAACGCTGGTTCTAAGGTGCAAGCACTTAACCGTGTTTAGAAAAGATTCAGGAAGAGAAAAACACTTCAGTAAAAGATGGCTGGTGAAATTCCAACAAACACATCTACATCTACATCTGGCTCTGCTGAGCAATACAATGGTAACAATGGTTATACCAGACCACCAGTATTTGATGGTGAAAACTTTGAATACTAGAAAGATAAACTGGAAAGTTATTTCCTTGGTCTAGATGGTGAACTATGGGATCTTCTGATGGATGGTTACAAACATCCAGTAAAAGCTACAGGCGTAAGGCTTACCAGACAAGAAATGGATGATGATCAAAAGAAGCTTTTCAAGAATCATCATAAATGTAGGACTGTTTTGCTGAATGCTATCTCTCATGCTGAGTATGAGAAGATATCTAACAGGGAAACTACCTATGATATATATGAGTCATTGAAAATGACCCATGAGGGAAATGCTCAAGTCAAGGAGACTAAAGCTCTTGCTCTAATCCAGAAATATGAAGCCTTCAAGATGGAGGATGATGAAGATATTGTGAAGATGTTCTCAAGATTTCAAACGCTAACAGCTGGATTGAGAGTTCTGGACAAAGGCTACACCAAGGCTGATCATGTAAAGAAGATCATCAGAAGCTTGCCCAGAAGATGGGGTCCAATGGTAACTGCATTCAAGATTGCAAAGAATCTGAATGAGGTTTCTTTGGAAGAGCTAATCAGTGCCTTGAGAAGCCATGAGATAGAGCTGGATGCAAACGAGCCTCAGAAGAAAGGTAAGTCTATTGCATTAAAATCTAGTCTTAAAAAATGCACTAACGCTTTTCAGGCTGGAGAAGTAGATTCTGAAGAATCAGAATCAGAAGAAGAAGATGAACTGTCCATGATCTCCAGAAGGGTAAACCAACTCTGGAAGAGCAAGCAAAGGAAGTTAAAAAGCTTCAGAAGTTCAAAGAAATTTGAACGAGGAGAATCTTCTGGTGGCAGAAGATCTGACAAGAAGAAGGTCGTCTGTAACACCCCTCTAAATAACCCGCGGCAATTAAACAAATTATTAAATCAGAGTAACATGTAGAGAGGTATCACAATTCATAAATAACAAAATACACGTCACATAAATCATGCATCATTGTAACACCTGAAAATCATAACTCATTATCCAAACCATGTTCTACGCAGCGGAAAATACCACATCAAGTCTACATTATTACTAAATGTATCAGACTTCAACCAAAACAGATAAATATAGAGTTACAATCAAAACTACAAACAAACGTTCCCAGTGTTACAACTACCAGAGCATGACACCTGACGCTAACTAAAAACACTGACTCATGAGCTAATCCTCACCGAGTCGAACAGCCGCTATCCTCAGTCTGAAAATGACAACATGTAAGGGTGAGTCTCGTCATAATTAACAAATGTTATAAGGTTATAAAGCAATAACACGTCACAGTTGCATCATTCACCCAATTGTTTCATAAACAGACAATCAAAACAAAACAAATAACAACCAACGCATCATCAGCATTTACAACACTGGAATACCTCCAATCATGTCATAAATCATGCATATGAATGAACTGACACTATGCATGTGGTACCAACGTCATCCAATGGGAATAACCCATGACCGATCTATCATCATCCAGATACGGCCCTGCCAGCACAGATTCCACACAATGGGAATCATGCCCTTCACTGATCCAACACTTCCCTTATGGATACAGTATCAACAATGCACATGAATGAATGCAACATATATAACATACTTATATCATTATCATCATCATCCTCAATAATCATCATCATTCAAGTATGTTCATATATATTAATATCATTCAACCACAATTCTATCATCATCCTGTCGAAAACATGCACATATTTGCTACAATCATCATCATCATCATCAAGAAATAGCAACATATATTATCATCATTCTAAGACCAGTCAAATCATCATCACATAGATCGTTTAATAAGGTTCATTTAGCCCAAAACGGCGCATCAAATGAACCAACGGTTAGAAAGTTATGCCTCTTTGAACTTTCTTAAAATATCACAAAACATCAACAGCACGCGGCGCCATCACACATTCGCGGCGCGGAACGAATCGAAACAACGCCTTCGCGGCGCGGCCACATGTTCGCGGCGCGGAACGAATCGGAACAACGCCTTCGCGGCGCGGTCACCTGTTCGCGGCGCGTACTGAACACAACAAGACTTCCTGACCTTCTGCCTTCAGGTTCGCGGCGCCTCCCCTATGTACGCGGCGCGAACCGCGATTCTAAAAACCCCAATCTGCAGAAAAACAGCATTCCATGTATCCCAAAACACCCCAACACATACCAGTGCGAACATGGAGAATTAGAATGCACAAACAACACAAATTACGTCTCGTAATTCACCAAATATACATCAATTGAGATTATAACAACACATACATCATAGATTCAAACACAGGGGTCAAATATCATACAATTGACACAATCCCTAAACCTATCATATGACTCAATTGATCCGAATTCTACATCTATTCAGCATTACCAACCCCTAACCCGATAATAGATGATAATCAGACAAGTCCCCCCTTACCTCAGATAATTCTGGATTCTTGGTCTCTCCCTCTATCGTTCTCCTTCACGTTCTTCGTTCTTCAGACTTCTTTCTTTCACGCTCTTTCTTTTTCCCAATTCCAATGTTTATGAAATAATAAAATTAGAAAAAGGTTTTTCAGAATTACCCCCCCTTCTCCCTCTATTTCCACATATGGCCCAAAAGCCAAAACCTCATTTATTCATTATTTCCACAATTTCTTTAATAATTCTAATTATTAATTCAATAATAAAATTAAATTAATATTAAAATTATACGGGCGTTACAACTCTCCCCCACTAAAAGAGTTTTCGTCCTCGAAAACATACCTCAAGCAAAGAGCTCCGGATAGGAATCTTTCATCTGGCTCTCTAGCTCCCAGGTAACATTCCCTTCAGCTGGTCCTCCCCAAGCTACTCTGACTAAAGCTATTTCCTTGCCACGCAATTGCTTCAGTCTTCTATCTTCAATCCTCACAGGCAATGTTTCAACCGTTAAGTTGTCTTTTACCTGTACATCGTCTACTTGGATCACATGGGACGGATCTGAAATGTACTTCCTCAATTGAGACACATGAAACACGTCGTGCAAGTTTGCAAGCATCGGCGGCAAAGCGACACGATATGCCAATTCTCCCACCTTTTCAGAAATTTGGAACGGTCCAATAAAACGCGGAGTCAACTTCCTTGACTTCAATGCCCGACCAATTCCTGTCATAGGAGTAACTCTCATAAACACATGATCTCCCTCTTGAAACTCAAGTGTCTTCCTTCTTTTATCATAGTAACTCTTCTGACGACTCTGAGAAGCTCTCATCTTCTCCTGAATCATCTTAATCTTCTCCGTAGTCTGTTGTACAATTTCTGGCCCAATCACAGCACTCTCACCAGATTCATACCAACACAACGGCGTCCTACATCTCCTACCATACAAAGCCTCAAACGGAGCCATACCAATACTCGAATGATAACTATTGTTGTAAGTAAACTCGATCAAAGGCAGATAGCTATCCCAAGTACCTCCTTTTTCCAGCACACAAGCACGTAACAAATCTTCTAACGACTGTATTGTCCTCTCCGTCTGTCCATCCGTCTGCGGATGATAAGCAGAACTCAACCTCAGTTTAGTACCTAAAGCCTTCTGCAAACCTTCCCAGAACTTAGACGTAAACCTCGGATCTCTGTCTGACACAATACTTGAAGGAATACCATGAAGACTAACTATCTTCTCGATATACAACTGAGCTAGCTTCTCCATCGGATAATCCATCCTCACCGGTATAAAATGTGCAGATTTCGTCAACCTGTCTACCACGACCCAGATAGCTTCACAATTCTTGCCAGTCCTCGGCAAACCCGACACAAAATCCATTGATATGCTATCCCACTTCCACTCAGGGATAAACATCGGTTGCA
Source organism: Vicia villosa (assembly GCF_029867415.1). Taxonomy (NCBI): domain Eukaryota; kingdom Viridiplantae; phylum Streptophyta; class Magnoliopsida; order Fabales; family Fabaceae; genus Vicia; species Vicia villosa. Next base: position 6,986,378 of record NC_081185.1, read on the forward strand.
TAAACCCAGACGGTTTCTGATGCTCAATCTTTGACTTCTGGCAAATTAAACAAGAGTACACAAACTCGGCAATTTCTTTCTTCATTCTCGGCCACCAAAACAACTTTTTCAAATCATGATACATCTTGGTAGCACCAGGATGAATACTCAACCCACTACGGTGTCCTTCTTCTAAAATACGTTTCCGGAGTTCAACAATATCAGGGACACACACTCGATCACCAAACCTCAGTATACCATTTTCATCAATTCTAAATTCACCACCCTTGCCTTGATTAATCAAAGTCAACTTATCTATTAACTCAACATCATCTTTCTGACCCTCTCTGATCTCTTCAACATACCCAATTTGACACTAGTAGGAGTACCTTCACATACCAAACTCAAGTCTCTGAATTGTTCAATCAAATCCAATTCCTTCACCATTAGCATAGACATATGCAAGGTTTTCCTACTCAGTGCATCAGCGACAACGTTTGCCTTACCCGGATGGTAATTCAAACCAAAATCATAATCTTTCAGGAATTCTAACCATCTTCTCTGCCTCATATTCAACTCTTTCTGGTCAAAGAGATACTTCAGGCTCTTATGATCACTGAATACCTCAAATCTCGAACCATACAAGTAGTGTCGCCACAACTTCAAAACGAACACTACAGCTGCCAACTCCAAATCATGAGTCGGATAATTCCTCTCATGTACTTTAAGTTGTCTCGACGCATAAGCAACTACTTGCTGATTTTGCATTAACACACCACCTAAACCCATTAGTGATGCGTCACAATAAACCACAAATGATTCTGTCGGACTTGGCAAAATCAAGATAGGAGCACTAGTCAATCTCCTCTTGAGCTCTTGGAATCCTTCTTCACACTTTGCATCCCAAATAAAGGCCTGTCCCTTCCTGGTCAGTTTAGTTAACGGCAATGCTAACTTTGCAAATCCTTCAATAAACTTCCTGTAATAACCTGCAAGGCCAAGAAAACTACGAATCTCTGATACTGACTTCGGAGCTTCCCACTGAGACACGGCTTCTATCTTTGTAGGATCAACAGCAATACCATTCTTAGAAATCACATGTCCAAGAAAACTAACTTCTTCTAACCAGAATTCACACTTCGACAGTTTGGCAAAAAGTTGCTTCTCCTTCAACAGTTCTAACACAGTTCTGAGGTGTTCGGCATGTTCTTCCTCGTTCTTAGAATATATCAGGATATCGTCGATAAATACCACCACAAACTTGTCGAGATAAGGATGAAATATTCTGTTCATATACTCCATAAAAACACCAGGTGCATTAGTAACTCCAAACGGCATTACAGAATACTCATAATGTCCATACCTTGTTCTAAAAGCAGTCTTCTGAATGTCATCATCTTTCACACGTATCTGGTGATACCCAGACCTCAAATCAATTTTACTAAATACCCGGGCTCCAACCAACTGATCCATCAAATCATCAATCCTCGGCAATGGATACCGATTCTTGATAGTAACCTTGTTCAATTGTCTGTAATCTACGCACAGCCTCATCGAACCCTCTTTCTTCTTTACTAGTAACACAGGCGCACCCCACGGAGAAACACTAGGACGAATAAATTTCTTCTCCAGCAATTCTTCTAACTGCTTCTTCAGTTCGGCTAGCTCAGACGGCGACATACGGTACGGTGCCATCGACACTGGACTGGTTCCCGGAATCAAATCAATAGAAAACTCCACTTCTCTTTCTGGTGGTAATTCATTTACATCTTCAGGAAAAACTTCTGGAAATTCACACACCACAGGTAATTCGCTACTAGCCACCTTTTCTTTCACATTCATCATTGCGAACAACATAAATACTGTTGCACCATCTCCGATAGCCTCATTCACCTGCCTAGCTGTCATTTCCAGATTATCAGCACAACCCTCTTCAGGAAAAATTACCGTCTTCTCAAAACAGTTGATATGAACACGGTTGAACTCCAACCAGTTCATCCCCAGGATTACATCAAGTTCTTTCAACGGAAGGCACACTAAGTCCATTCCGAATTCTCTACCAAAAATATCAATCGGACAATTCAAGCATGCAGACGAAGTAGTTACTGAACCCGACGCAGGAGTGTCAATAATCATACTTCCATTTATGTCAGATATCTCAAGATTTAACCTCGTAGCACAGTCCAAAGAAATAAAAGAATGAGTTGCTCCAGTATCAATAATTGCAACTAAAGGTGTGCCATGAATGAAACACGTACCTTTAATCAATCTGTCCTCTGGAGTAGTCTCTGACCCGGTCAAAGCAAAAACTTTTCCTCCCGATTGGTTCTTCTTTGGCTTAGGACAATTAGGACTGATGTGACCCTTTTCACCACAGTTGTAACAAGTCACAACCCTCTTCTTACAATCAGCCGCGACATGACCCACTTCCTCACACTTGAAGCACTTCTTCTGGTTCAGCTTACACTCATTCCTACGATGTCCCATCTCACCACAATTGTAGCATCTGATACGAGCACTGGAATCTCCCCCACTGGGTTTCTTCCAATCAACAGGTTTACCTCAACCATATGGTTTACCTCTGTCCATAGGCTTCTTCCCCTTTCTGTCAACCAACTCGCGAGAGTGAGATGACTTCAGCTTGACGCTATCTTCCTCAAAAATCCTGCTACAATCCACCAGATCAACAAATCTCCGGATCCTCTGGTACCTGATACCCTGTTTGATCTCATCACGAAGGCCATTCTCAAACTTGACACATTTCGAGAATTCACTGGCTTCGTCGTTGTTGTAGTGCACATAGTACTTTGCCAGTTCCACAAACTTGGCAGCATACTCTGGTACAGTCATGTTACCTTGAACCAACTCCAAAAATTCCACTTCTTTTCTGCCCCTGACATCCTCAGGAAAATACCTCCTCAGAAACTCCCTTTTGAATATAGCCCAAGTAATCGCTGTACCGCCGGCATCCAGTTCAGCTTTTGTTGTCAACCACCAGTCATCAGCCTCCTCAGACAACATGTGGGTACCAAACCTCACCTTGAGATTCTCAGCACAATCTATGACTCGGAAAATCCTCTCGATCTCTTTGAGCCATTTCTGAGCACCCTCAGGATCGTGCGTGCCTTTGAACAATGGAGGATTGTTCCTCTGAAAATTTCCCAGTTGCCTATCAGCACCAATCCCTGCTCCTACAGTCCCTCCTCCAAGCACACCAGCAATCATGCCCAGAGCCTCAGCAAGAGCATCATCGTTTCTTCCTCCTCGTCCAGCCATTTGTTCTGCTTAAATGCAACAATCCAGTCAGAACAAAGCATCGACAAATAACTCGTATTAGTCGTATACACAGGAAAACTGACACTGACACTAAGACTCTGGTCACAACGACCGACTATGCTCTGATACCACTATTGTAACACCCCTCTAAATAACCCGCGGCAATTAAACAAATTATTAAATCAGAGTAACATGTAGAGAGGTATCACAATTCATAAATAACAAAATACACGTCACATAAATCATGCATCATTGTAACACCTGAAAATCATAACTCATTATCCAAACCATGTTCTACGCAGCGGAAAATACCACATCAAGTCTACATTATTACTAAATGTATCAGACTTCAACCAAAACAGATAAATATAGAGTTACAATCAAAACTACAAACAAACGTTCCCAGTGTTACAACTACCAGAGCATGACACCTGACGCTAACTAAAAACACTGACTCATGAGCTAATCCTCACCGAGTCGAACAGCCGCTATCCTCAGTCTGAAAATGACAACATGTAAGGGTGAGTCTCGTCATAATTAACAAATGTTATAAGGTTATAAAGCAATAACACGTCACAGTTGCATCATTCACCCAATTGTTTCATAAACAGACAATCAAAACAAAACAAATAACAACCAACGCATCATCAGCATTTACAACACTGGAATACCTCCAATCATGTCATAAATCATGCATATGAATGAACTGACACTATGCATGTGGTACCAACGTCATCCAATGGGAATAACCCATGACCGATCTATCATCATCCAGATACGGCCCTGCCAGCACAGATTCCACACAATGGGAATCATGCCCTTCACTGATCCAACACTTCCCTTATGGATACAGTATCAACAATGCACATGAATGAATGCAACATATATAACATACTTATATCATTATCATCATCATCCTCAATAATCATCATCATTCAAGTATGTTCATATATATTAATATCATTCAACCACAATTCTATCATCATCCTGTCGAAAACATGCACATATTTGCTACAATCATCATCATCATCATCAAGAAATAGCAACATATATTATCATCATTCTAAGACCAGTCAAATCATCATCACATAGATCGTTTAATAAGGTTCATTTAGCCCAAAACGGCGCATCAAATGAACCAACGGTTAGAAAGTTATGCCTCTTTGAACTTTCTTAAAATATCACAAAACATCAACAGCACGCGGCGCCATCACACATTCGCGGCGCGGAACGAATCGAAACAACGCCTTCGCGGCGCGGCCACATGTTCGCGGCGCGGAACGAATCGGAACAACGCCTTCGCGGCGCGGTCACCTGTTCGCGGCGCGTACTGAACGCAACAAGACTTCCTGACCTTCTGCCTTCAGGTTCGCGGCGCCTCCCCTATGTACGCGGCGCGAACCGCGATTCTAAAAACCCCAATCTGCAGAAAAACAGCATTCCATGTATCCCAAAACACCCCAACACATACCAGTGCGAACATGGAGAATTAGAATGCACAAACAACACAAATTACGTCTCGTAATGCACCAAATATACATCAATTGAGATTATAACAACACATACATCATAGATTCAAACACAGGGGTCAAATATCATACAATTGACACAATCCCTAAACCTATCATATGACTCAATTGATCCGAATTCTACATCTATTCAGCATTACCAACCCCTAACCCGATAATAGATGATAATCAGACAAGTCCCCCCTTACCTCAGATAATTCTGGATTCTTGGTCTCTCCCTCTATCGTTCTCCTTCACGTTCTTCGTTCTTCAGACTTCTTTCTTTCACGCTCTTTCTTTTTCCCAATTCCAATGTTTATGAAATAATAAAATTAGAAAAAGGTTTTTCAGAATTACCCCCCCTTCTTCCTCTATTTCCACATATGGCCCAAAAGCCAAAACCTCATTTATTCATTATTTCCACAATTTCTTTAATAATTCTAATTATTAATTCAATAATAAAATTAAATTAATATTAAAATTATACGAGCGTTACATCGTCTGCTATGAGTGCAATGAGCCTGGACACTTCAAGAATGAATGTCCAAAACTTCAGATGGAGAATCCCAAGAAGAAGTTTCATAAGAAGAAAGGTCTTATGGCAACATGGGATGATTCTGAATCTGAATCTGAATCAGACTTTGAAGGAGAGCAAGCCAACTTTGCACTGATGGCCACAGTGGATGATGGATCAGAATCTACATCAGAATCAGATTCTGAAGAGGTATTTTCTGAACTATCTAGAGATGAGTTAGTTTCCAGTTTGACTGAACTTCTGGGACTCAAGGCTCACCTCAGTATCAAACACAAAAAGCTGAAAAAGCAATTTGAATTTGAAACTAAGAATCTGGAATTGGAAAATTCTGATCTGAAGGAAAAAGTTTTAAAATTATCCAAAGATAATGGATCTCCTTCTGAATTAGAAAAATCCATTCTCAGTCTCAATCATATTCTGAAAGAATATGACTCGAGCTTCAGAAAGTTCCTATCTAGAAGTATTGGCAGAAGTCATCTTGCTTCTATGATATATGGTGTTTCTGGAAACAGAAGGTTTGGTTTTGGCTATGAGGGTGATACCTCACATAAATTTGAACCTGTTGATGATTTGAAAATCACATACAAGCCATTGTATGATCAGTTCAAATATGGCCATGCACATGATATTAGGCTCACTTCACATGCACAGAGTTTTAACACTCTACACATCAAGAAACATGTGACACAACCTAAGAAATATCATGCTGTCAAACCTAAACAATATCATGTTGTTCCTCCTGTTAACTATTATGCTAAACCCAAGTTCAATCAGAACTTGAGGAAGACTAACAAGAAAGGACCCAAGAAATTGTGGGTACCTAAGGAGAAGATAATTTCTGTTGCAGATATCCTTAGCTGCAAAGAGGACAAAGCACAAAATGTCATGGTACCTAGACTTTGGGTGCTCGCGACACATGACGGGAAGAAGGTTTACGTTCCAAGTCCTGGTGCTTAAACCTGGTGGAGATGTCAAGTTTGGAGGAGATCAGAAGGGCAAGATTATTGGCTCTGGAACCATAAGTTTTGGTAACTCTCCTTCCATAACTAATGTACTTCTTGTAGAAGGATTAACGCATAACTTATTGTCCATAAGTCAATTAAGTGACAATGGTTATGATATAATCTTCAATCAAAAGTCTTGCAAGGCTGTAAGTCAGAAGGATGGCTCAATCCTATTTACAGGCAAGAGAAAGAACAACATCTATAAGATTGATCTTTTAGATCTTGAGAAGCAGAAGGTGACTTGCCTTATGTCTGTTTCTGAAGAGCAATGGGTCTGGCACAGAAGATTAGGACATGCTAGTTTGAGAAAGATTTCTCAGATTAACAAACTAAATTTGGTCAGAGGACTCCCAAATCTGAAATATAAATCAGATGCTCTTTGTGAAGCATGTCAGAAGGGCAAGTTCTCCAAACCTGCATTCAAATTTAAGAATGTTGTCTCTTTCTCAAGGCCGTTAGAACTTCTGCATATTGATCTGTTTGGACCAGTCAAAACAGCATCTATCAGAGGGAAGAAATATGGATTAGTCATCGTAGATGATTATAGCCGCTAGATATGGGTAAAGCTCTTAAAACACAAGGATGAGTCTCATTCTATGTTCTTTGAATTCTGCACTCAGATTCAATCTGAGAAAGAGTGCAAAATCATAAAAGTCAGAAGTGATCATGGTGGCGAATTTGAGAACAGATTCTTTGAGGAGTTCTTCAAAGAATATGGTATTGCCCGTGATTTCTCTTGCCCTAGAACTCCACAGCAAAATGGAGTTGTAGAGCGAAAGAATAGGACTCTACAAGAAATGGCCAGAACCATGATCAATGAGACCAATATGGCTAAGCACTTTTGGGCAGAAGCAATAAACACTGCATGTTATATTCAGAATAGAACCTCTATAAGACCTATTCTAAATAAGACTCCTTATGAATTATGGAAGAACAGAAAGCCCAACATTTCATATTTTCATCCTTTTGGATGTGTGTGTTTTATTCTTAATACTAAAGATCATCTTGGTAAGTTTGATTCTAAGGCACAAAAATGTTTTCTTCTTGGATATTCTGAACGCTCTAAAGGCTACAGAGTATACAATACTGAAACATTGGTTGTAGAAGAATCAATCAATATCAGGTTTGATGATAAGCTTGGTCTTGAAAAACCAAAGCAGTTTGAGAATTTTGCAGATATAGATATTGACATATCAGAAGCTGTAGAACCAAGAAGCAAAGCTCCAGAAGCAGAGAGTCTCAGAAGCAATGGATCAGAAGATCAAGTTGCTGCATCTTTAGTGAATCTCATAATTTCTGAAGAGCCAACAGTCAGAAGATCTTCTAGACTCTCCTTAGCTCACTCAGAAGATGTGATTCTTGGAAAGAAAGATGATCCTATCAGAACTAGATCATTTCTAAAGAATGACAATCAGAAGCAGTGATCAGAATCAGAAGGTGTAAAGTCTATTCAGAACAACACAACTGTCATCAAGTAGTTTCTGATGGTGAACACGTGTCTGTACGGTTAGTAAAAAGCGTGAAGAATCTGATGGGACGCCGTCCTAGGTAACTGTGTTAAATCATTTCTTTTACCACGTTCTCTCACCTAACGTCACTCATCATTTAATGCAATTGATTTCTTTTGATTCTGTAATTGTTCATTCTCAAAATTTTATTGCATTCTTTTTCAAATCCGTCTCTATAAATACATTTCAAATCATATCGTTTATCTTTTTCGCTCCCATTCTCTCTTTCTTCTTGCATGCATTTTTGCAACCTTTTCAGTCTCTTCTCAAACCCTAAGCGCAAACCCAGAAATTGTTCTTCTAATTTCTGTTCTGTGTCAATGGCCGCTTCATTATCTCACATTGTTGGTTCATCTGCCCCTCTTCATCTTCAAGAAGAAGAAAATCAGCAAATCACTCCGGTTGTTGCCTGCTCTATTCCTAAGAAGGATCTGGAAGTTATTTGTGAACTAATGGTAGACTTCGATAGTCTAGAAGAACATAACTATCGTCTTAAGGAAGATATCATTTTTCAAGGGTGGGCCTCATTATTTTTTGAGTTTTGTGGACCAGTTTACCCAGATCTTGTAAAGGAATTTTTGGTGCATGCAGTTGTTGCTCCTAAATCCATCTTGTCTTTCGTCCATGGGAAGTTCGTGGTCGTTACTGAGAACATCCTAAGAATGATGTTTGATCTGAGAAACCCTGAGGGTGCTTTTGAAATTGATCAAAGGGCTGATTGGGATGTTGTGTTGTCTACTCTCTACACAGATGTAAATAAGACAAAATGTGTTAAGGACATGAGGGATCTTTATAAAATCTGGACCAAGATCCTTCTGGGCTGCTTTTATCACAAGAAAGGAACACATGCTGCGGATTTCGTCAACAATGAGGAGAAATACATTCTGTATTGTATTGCTACTCAGAAGAAAGTTGATGTTATCTACATTATCTTCAATCACCTGTGGCATGCTGTGAAGGATTCCAGAAATGCTTTCAGAGTGAAAAATTGTTCTATCATTCCTTTTGGAAGGATCATTGATCGGTAAAATAGCAAGTGTACTATTTTGCCTATGTAGTAGTAATGGGAAAATCCCAAGTATCGAATCTCAAGGACTGCTTGACGATATAGAGTTTTATCAGTATTTCAATTAAACAAAAGTTCAAAAGGTTGTTTTGGTTGGTTTTGCAAATAATGTAAATAAGCAGAAAATTAAAACGATGAACAGAGATGAGTAGGTTGCTAGGGGTCGGTGAATGATTCTTCCTGTAACAACTATCCTTCTCAATACAATAACATAGTTTCACAATTGGTTACCGGTTCTCAAGAATATCTAATCCTAAGGCCTTAGTGAAAAAATCTTTGACGTCACAACCTAATTACTATGTCCATAGATAATTATAATTATGATCAAGCATTCCAATACCAAGAATTTCCGGTTAAGATAAAATATCCCTAGTCCTAGGTGATAATTATTATCCTATGTTCTTACTCATGTCAATGAACAATTGCTGTCCAGCTAAATTTATTCATACAAATTCATTATCCGTTTTTCCGACGGTTAAGACATAAAGAACAGATGTAAAACAAACCAATAGTATGAAAACCAAATTGTTATTGCATCAAAGAAATAAAGTTATCACATTCAGAATCAAGATCACCCCCCTAGCAATGGGGGGTTTAGCTACTCATAATAAAAACAGAAACCATAGTGTAAATTGTAGACATTACAGATAAATGAAGGAAATCTAATCTTCAATGGCAAAAGCTCATAGAATTCTTCAATCCTTGCATAAAATCTGAGTTCTCCAGCCTTCTACTGTGTATTTTCGCTCCCAAATTCGTCGAACACTTGTCCCAACGTGTTTTCGTCCTTTTATTCCAGCGTTTCTGGGCTTTTCAGACCAAAAGGCCCATGACAGTAAGTGCATACGCGTGTGGGGACGCGTTTGGGACAGTGGGACGCATCCCGGGACGCGTTTGGGCAGACGGGACGCGTTTGGGCAGACAAGCATTTTTCCTTTGTATTTCTTTCTCCTGGGACGCGTCCCGGAACGCGTCTGGGCCAGTGGGACGCGTGTGGGGACGCGTGTGGCATGCATGAACAACCTGGGACGCGTGTGGGAACGCGTTTGGGCAAACGGGACGCGTCCCGGGACGCGTCTGGGCAGTTGATGGCACTCTTCACTTCCAAACGCGTGTGGGGACGCGTTTTGGCTGCTGATTGTATTTTTCTTCTTCCACATGCGTCAGGGAACGCGTTTTGCCAGTTTATTCACTTTTCTTCAATTTTTCACTTTTCCGCCTCGATTTCTCCCATTTCATTTACCTGAGCCTACAAACACTATAACACACAACCAAACCATAAAATGACGAATAACGAAATAAAACACTAAATAAAATAACTTAAAGATAACTACAAACAACGGTAAAAATATGTGTGAAAATCACTGATCAAACTCCCCCAAACTTAAACTGTTGCTTGACCTTAAGCGACAATTACAAGAGTTAATAACCTTCAAGGAACACTGGTATTCATACGTGAGATATCCGGTTGTATTGATCAAGAAACAGTTGGCCCGACATTCACATGACGCGACGAGTTTCTACTACCACTTTAGACCTTAAGCTCCCGTTTCAGATACCTCTCCAGCTATGCTTTGCACTTAAGTCTCTTTCCAATTTTTCTCCTCTTTCATTCGGAAAGTCACATTAAGGCACTGCATTTCTTATGATAATCATCACATGCATGAGACGAATCAAGGCTTTATATTTTCTTTTTCTGGCACCAAACGAGCAGCATTTGCTACTTTTCAAACACCGATGAAATTTTCAAACTTCGCAGTTATATATTGTCCTTTTGGACGACGGTTGTATTGATCAAGAAACAGTTGGCCCGACATTCACATGACGCGACGAGTTTCTACTACCACTTTAGACCTTAAGCTCCCGTTTCAGATACCTCTCCAGCTATGCTTTGCACTTAAGTCTCTTTCCAATTTTTCTCCTCTTTCATTCGGAAAGTCACATTAAGGCACTGCATTTCTTATGATAATCATCACATGCATGAGACGAATCAAGGCTTTATATTTTCTTTTTCTGGCACCAAACGAGCAGCATTTGCTACTTTTCAAACACCGATGAAATTTTCAAACTTCGCAGTTATATATTGTCCTTTTGGACGACGTTTGGGGATCAACCTCCTTTGGGCTGAATAACCGGGTGAGGGTTACCCAACTTAGCGAGCCGGTTGCCTTTTACCGCCTTTTCATCATTTGGTGCCAACTTTATATCCCTTTTTTTTCTCAACAAATCATCATGCATGTGAATCTGAATTATGCCAGACTATATCAATAAACTACTCGAGGAGTACTTCTTAGGATACAAGTACTATGGTGCAAATCTACACGTTGGACTCGTATTTCTTTTAGGGAACCAAGGGTGTTTAAGCAAACCTCTTCTTGTCACATTATTCCGAACTTCCTGTCCTCAAACAATCCTCCCTTCATCTCTATATACTATTCCCGATCGCTCTTTAAGATCAAAACCTCTTCAAAATTTGGCAAAAATTTGGGACAAATATGATTCTGTAGGTCTTACACATATTATAGCAGCAATATAAATTAAAAAGCAAGGAGTAAAACCTCCCCCAAACTTGAACGAAACATTGGCCTCAATGTTTTAGAACAAGCCCGAGAGAGGTGACTCACAGAGGGTAATGCACTCCATAGCTTCCACTTGAAATGCCCCTTTTATTTCCCGAAATAAAATAAACAAAAAGACAAAGTAAATATCAAAAGTGTGGGTTGCCTCCCACGAAGCGCTTCGTTTAACGTCGCATGGCTCGACGGTCCATTACCCTTTATTATGGAGGGTATTTTCTATTCCACACCTGGTTGCTTTTCACCTCCGCAACCAAAAACTCATGAAGATGAAAGGCATGGACAACTTTTCTCTTCAATTCACTTTTCACATTCTTCTCGACTTTTTTTTTTCTTTTTAGGACTTTTGATAGCTCCTTGAGTTGTTTCCACCCGAGAAGCTATGCTTGACACTTTTTCTTGGAGCTGCTCAGGCCTTTTGTCTTTTTTCTCACTTTCTGTCATACCACCAGAAGTTTGATCATTTACCACCGCCCTATGTTTCTTAACTCCTAACATCTTCAAGGTTACTTCTTCATCAAAAGATCTCAGCGTTAGTGTCCCTTTTTCAATGTCGAGGTTGCAGCGGCCTGTCGATAAAAATGGCCTTCCAAGAAGGATAGGAGTTTCTTCGTCTTCTGGAATGTCCATGATGTGGAAGTCAACATGGAACACAAACTTATCAACTTCCACTAGTACATCTTCAGCTACCCCATATGATTTCTTAATGGTGTGATCAGCGAACCTTAACTGTGTCTTACTCTCACTAATCTTTTCCAATTCAAGCTTTTTGAAAATGGACAGAGGCATTAAACTCACACTAGAACCAGAATCGAGGAGTACCTTTTTAAATGTTATATTATTGATAGTGCATGGTATAGCCACCGCTGCAGGGTCTTTCCTCTTTATTGGGATCTTTCTTGCTGACGAGATTATTCCATACTTCTCAGTTGCAATTTTTGATTCTCCTTCCACTGATCTCTTTTTCGCCATCACCTCCTTCATAAATTTCCTATACAAGGGCATGTGCTCAAGCGCTTCGAAGAATGGTAGATTTACCTCTAAGTTTTTGAACAATGCAGTAAACTTCTTAAAGTCTTTCTCTTTTGAATCCTTCTTTGTCACTCTGGAGGGGAAAGGTCGTTTGATCACCGGTTCAACATCTTTCTTATTTTTTTCTTCAACTGGTTTAACCGGTGGTATCACAACTTCTGGTTCTTTCAGATTCTCTCTTATTTCCAAATCCACCTCTATTACCATAGGGTCATCTATTTCCTCTTTTTCCTTTTCAGATTCACCCACTCTTTTGCTCCTTGTTGTAACTGCATTAATCTTCTCTTGGTCTTTCGGATTTTTAAAAGTTGCGCTCGGAAAGTTACCTTGTGCCTGTAGAGTGAGATGCTGTGCTATTTGACCCACTTGAACTTCCAGATTTTTTATTGAAGCTGTGGTGTTCCGGTGGTTGTTTCTTGTCTCTTCTTGAAACTGAGAGCATTGTCCAGCCAATCTCTCAATAGCGACTTCCCACTCTGCCTTATGAGGATTTTGTTGTTGATCTTTCCAAGCGAAGTTGGGATGATTCTTCCACCCTGGATTATAGGTGTTAGAATACGGATTATTTTTCCTCAAGAATTTGATTTCTTCAATTTGCTTGGGAGTTGCAACACAATACACAGTTTGGTGCGGGCCATTACAAATTTCACAGATCACAGGTTGAGCTTGCTGGATTTGAGAAACCTGTTGAGTACCTATATTCATAGCCTTTAGTCTATTTTCTACCTCTGCAGTTATTGCATCTTCAACCCGGATTTTTGAAGTTTCCAGCTTAAGATCAATGATTCCTTCTGGTTTGCTAGCACACCTATCATACAGCTCCAAATGCTCATTTGCAGCTATTGCTTCAATGATTTTTGTGATGCCGGAGGCTGTTGTGAAATTTGTTGAGCCTCCAGCTGCTGTATCAATCAACTGCTTTGTTTTCATTCTGAGCCCATTGACAAATACTTGCATCTGTTCAGTCTTGTCCATATTATGAGTGGGACATGCTACTAGAATTCTTTTGAATCTTTTGTAAGTGTCTCCTAAAGGCTCACCCTCCTTCTGCTTGAAGTTCAAAATGTCATACCTCTTTCTAATAAAGACCGAGGCGGGGAAATACTCATTCAAGAAAGTTTTCTCCATCTCTTCCCATGATGTGATACTGCCTGCTGGGAGAGAATAGAACCACTCTTCTGCTTCTTCGGCTAATGTGAACGGGAGCATTCTCAGCTTCTTCGCTTCATCTGTATGCCCTTCGATTTTTAGAGTAGTGCTCATGGTCAGAAATCTCTGTAGGTGCTTGTTTGCATCTTCATTAACCTTTCCGGTGAAAGGTTTTGCTTTCCAGCTGATTTATTGTGCTCGGATGCAATTGAAAATTTGCCGCATTTACCGGTTGGTTGACAATTGTGAGTCTTCCTCCTGGGTTGTTTGCAACACCGTAGTCACCAAGGAGCCTATCAGGAGGAGGAGGATTTTCACCCATGGTTTCTTCACTTTCAGACTCTGAATCAGAATGAACTGACACAATTTCCTCTTCAGGTTCCAGATTAGCCAATCGAGCTTGTCTACGCCTTGCGTGCAAAGTTCTTTCAATTTCTGCGTCAAAAAGAAATTCAGCTGAGGCCTTACCTCGCATACACAGATTAGATAAATATGAGAATTAGGAAAAATAAATAGTGCAGAAAATAAAATTTTAGTCGCAGAGCAACAAAATTCTAATTGAAATAAATCTAGAACTCTATAATCTTCGGCAGTCCCCGGCAACGGCGCCAAAAACTTGATCGGTAAAATAGCAAGTGTACTATTTTGCCTATGTAGTAGTAATGGGAAAATCTCAAGTATCGAATCTCAAGGACAACTTGACGATATAGAGTTTTATCAGTATTTCAATTAAACAAAAGTTCAAAAGGTTGTTTTGATTGGTTTTGCAAATAATGTAAATAAGCAGAATATTAAAACGATGAACAGAGATGAGTAGGTTTCTAGGGGTCGGTGAATGATTCTTCCTGTAACAACTATCCTTCTCAATACAATAACATAGTTTCACAATTGGTTACCGGTTCTCAAGAATATCTAATCCTAAGGCCTTAGTGAAAAGATCTTTGACGTCACAACCTAATTACTATGTCCATAGATAATTATAATTATGATCAAGCATTCCAATACCAAGAATTTCCGGTTAAGATAAAATATCCCTAGTCCTAGGTGATAATTATTATCCTATGTTCTTACTCATGTCAATGAACAATTGCTGTCCAGCTAAATTTATTCATACAAATTCATTATCCGTTTTTCCGACGGTTAAGACATAAAGAACAAATGTAAAACAAACCAATAGTATGAAAACCAAATTGTTATTGCATCAAAGAAATAAAGTTATCACATTCAGAATCAAGATCACCCCCTAGCAATGGAGGGTTTAGCTACTCATAATAAAAACAGAAACCATAGCGTAAATTGTAGACATTACAGATAAATGAAGGAAATCCAATCTTCAATGGCAAAAGCTCATAGAATTCTTCAATCCTTGCATAAAATCTGAGTTCTCCAGCCTTCTACAGTGTATTTTCGCTCCCAAATTCGTCGAACCCTTGTCCCAACGTGTTTTCGTCCTTTTATTCCAGCGTTTCTGGGCTTTTCAGACCAAAAGGCCCATGACAGTAAGTGCATACGCGTGTGGGGACGCGTTTGGGACAGTGGGACGCGTCCTGGGACGCGTTTTGGCAGACGGGACGCGTGTGGGGACGCATTTGGGCAGACAGGCATTTTTCCTTTGTATTTCTTTCTCCTGGGATGCGTCCCGGAACGCGTCTGGGCCAGTGGGACGCGTGTGGGGACGCGTGTGGCATGCATGAACATCCTAGGACGCGTGTGGGAACGCGTTTGGGCAAACGGGACGCGTCCCGGGACGTGTCTGGGCAGCAGATGGCACTTTTCAGTTCCAAACGCGTGTGGGGACGCGTTTTGGCCGTTGATTGCATTTTTCTTCTTCCACACGCGTTTGGCCAGTTTATTCACTTTTCTTCAATTTTTCACTTTTCTGCCTCGATTTCTCCCATTTCATTTACCTGAGCCTACAAACACTATAACACACAACCAAAGCATAAAATGACGAATAACGAAATAAAACACTAAATAAAATAACTTAAAGATAACTAAAAACAACGGTAAAAATACGTGTGAAAACCACTGATCAATCATCACAAACCTTCTGGTTCACTCCAAGATTGTTGAGAACCTGGAAGCCGAAGGTACAATCAATGACCTTGTTGTCACCACTGGAAGTTGCTTGAATGCTCTCACCTTGAGAAAGATGAGTGTCATTGATGCTGTTATCAAAACCCCTCAACCTCTTCCTGGAGCAAGAAGCAGAAGTGATCCTATTCTTGCTGACTTTGAACCCTTCTTCAGAAGTGAGGTACCAGGAGTCAAAACTAGGTACTTGAAGTCACTGGAAGAAGATGAAGGAGTAAAAGATCAAGAAAAGGGTGCTCCTGCTAAAGTAGGCCGCAAGAAAACTTCTACCTCTAGGGCTGCTGCCTCAGAAGATGTTTCAGAAGCTGCTCCCCAAGCTGCTGAAAAGAAGGAAAGAAGGACCAAAAGAAAATTTGATCATCCTTCTGATAATCAGATGAATGTAGTTCAGAATGTAGCTGTTTCCACTGTTAAAGAGGTTGTTCCAGAAGAAGTTATTGCTGAAGTCGTTAAGGCTGTTTCAATTGAATTTGAAAAGAATAAGAAGGAGGCTGCTGAAAAGAAGAAGAAGAAGAAGAAGTCGAATAAAAATGTTGAAATTGTTAAAGCTGTTGAGAAGAAGAAGATCAGAAAGAGGAAGTTAATAACTAATACTTCTGATGAAGATGAGGATGTTCAAGAAGCTGTGAATCAGCAAGTTAATGTTTCTCAAGGACCAACAACTCAAGCAGTTGAAGGTCAGAAGGTTGCTGTTAATGAGAAGGAAGCTCTGGAATCTGCCAGATGGAGAGAAATCTCTCGTGGTAAAGAAAAAATTGTTGAAGAGCAGAAGAGTAAGAAACAGAAGAAACTTGAGGCTGTGTTCGAAGCTGTTCAAAAGGTATCAAAAGGTATACATCTCTCTGAACCTAATTCTATTCCTGCTTTACGTTTAGAAGTTGCACCAATAGCTGTTGTTCAAACCCCTGAACCAGATAAAGCCCCATCAGAATCACCCATCAAAGTCCATGTTCTTACACCTCCCACTTCCCCTGTAACCAAAATCCTTACTGATCCTCCATCACCCATTCCAGATGCTCCCATTCCTTCTCCTCCACCCTCATCAAACCTTGTTTCTGACCAGGCCCTTGATAATCCTATTCTTAATATACCACCCCTACAAACTCTCTTTCCACCTCACACAAATATATCCACTTCTCAACCTCCTCCCCATGCCAACGATGAACCCATTCCTTCCACCTCTCAAAACAACCCATGTGTTTCTGATCTTCCAGACTCTGCATCACACGAGCAATTGCTCCGTGATTGCAACTACACTCCCAAGCCTCGTCCTGAAGCTGAAATGGTAGTGTTAGACTCTGACAATGAAGCAGAATCTTCTTATCGGTTGGATAGAGAGCCTCAACCCTATTCTTTCCCTAACCCTGACTCTCTCATAACCAAAATAAAATCCCGCCGGGAATACCCTATTGGTGTAATTTTTGAATTGGTAAAGAGGAATCTTAGAAGAGTCTTTGATACTCTCATAATCGTTGAGAATGCTGGCCTGAATGATGTTGCTATGCGAAAGTTCTGGAGAATCTTCCGAAGAAAAGCAGATGCTTGTTTTGAAGAACTTCAGGAAGTTTGTGTAGAAGCTGCTCCACGGCCTTGTGGTATTCTGAGAAGTATGAAGACTTCTGGTTCGCTCGTCTCGGAGGGAGATATATCTTTGAGGAGAAGTTGTTCACTGATGAGCTGGAAGAAGCAAGAATTGTTGCTGCAATGGAAGCTAACCCCTGCAGAGAGATTGTGGTATGGAGACCTCAATATCTTGTTCTGCTCGGAGACTTCAGGACTCTCTTTGAATTTCTGAGGGAAAACCCTTCTGAGGAAGACCTAAGCTTGGTCATTCCAGAAGTTGTTGACCCACCAGAAGTTGAAGGTCCTTCTGCTCCTAGGAATCTTGCTGCCATTCTTCAGGCACTTGAGAATGGAGATTCTGAGGTTCCTGCTGCATAGTATGGAGATGCTTCTTTGGAAGAAGCAGATGCTGGAGGTCATGTTGCTGAAACAATTCTTGTTGAGGAAAATCCTGCAAATGATCTGACCATGGAAGCTGCGGATCAGAATGCCATCCCTCTGGAAAGAAGTTGTGAAGCTTCTTCTGATGAACCTTCTCGTCTTGCAAGGACTTTGGAAGTCATTCAAAAGAACCAGGATGAGCAGAGATCAATCAACGCTGAGTTTCGTGCTTTCATGGATAGACAGAATGAGAGCAACAAAGGGATTCATGATATGCTGGCCATGATCATGTCAAAGCTAGGGTCATCTTAGATTGAGTCTTAGATTGTTTTCTTTTTGCTTTGCTGCATCTGTTTTTCTTTGCATCTTCCCTTGCCCTTCCTCTTGTACTTCTAAACCTTGTTTTTTCTCTGTGCTTAATGAAAATTATCCTTTTTCTTCTATGTGTTTGTCTTGTTTTTCATCTGAATCTTTTATGTTTTTGATGTTATGACAAAAAGGGGGAGAAAATGTGATAAATGATCTGATTTATTTTATCAGTTGCTGGGAGAAAGGCTCCACATTTCTAGCAGAACTTGCAAAGTTCTATGTCTTTTAGTGTTGTCTTGCAGGAATTGAAGATCATCTTTTAAAGCTCAAACATGAGAAGCAAAGAGATGAGGAAAAGCAATTCTATAAAGAATAAAGCTCACGGAAATTGAAGCAAGCTGAGTGCTATAAAGCTTCAAGATCAGAAGCAAGAAGGAAGAATGTTCTGATATTCTGATGATAGAATATACTTTCATTCTTATCCTTTTTATGTTCTGATGCATGTTTTTAGTTACAAAATATGCTCTGAAACATTATGTTTGTTTGCTCTGATACATATTATATGTTCTGAAACATATTCTATGTTCTGAAACATATTCTATGTTCTGATTCATTCATGCTGACTTTTGTTGTCCTAGTTTGTTCTGTAACATTTCAGGATGTAGAGATGCTCTGATGATGCTCTGGTACATTCAACAATGTTCTGATACAATCTAGCATGCAATGACTCAAGAAGAAATTCAAGCTCTGAAGCTGTCCAATGGAAGCAAGAATCAGAAGCTATGAATATTCTGAAGATCTAGGAAATTCAAGTTCTGAAGCTGTCCTATGGAAGCAAGAATCAGAAGCTACGAATGTTCTGAAGATCTAAGCATATGTGAACGTCTCTACTGAAATACTCAGGGAAGTCTTTTATTTATAAAAATTCTTCTAGTATTTATTTCAGGGGGAGATTATTTATCTCAGGGGGAGATTGCTAATCTCAGGAGGAGACATATTCACACATTGTCTATATGCTTATGCCATAGCTGTGTAATTATCTTTAGCCGTCTGTCTTTTCTGATTGCAAATTCATATCATTTATGTAATTTTTTATCATCATCAAAAAAGGGGAGATTGTTAGAACAAGATTTGTTCTGATCAATATTCTTAGTTTTGATCATAACAAGCATATGAATTTTGTATGAGATAATGTGGTACTCTAATACTATGCAATTTCCGTTTCAGGAATTATATAAAGAGTATGCACAAAATCAGCGCAAGAAGCACTGACTCAGAAGGTTCAGCATGCAACATCAGAACATGGTCTGGCAAGACATCAGAAGATAGTCAAGCAGAATCAGAACATGGGTCTATGGAAGCATCACAAGAACTTGAGATCAAAAGAAGAAGCACTGAAGTTCTCATGGTAATACGCTCAGAAGCTCTTTAAGGTCAGAAGACAAGAAGATGCTCTGCACCAAGCTATTTGACTCTGATGATATTCAAACGTTGGTTACACAAACATCAGATCAGAAGCAAGTACAAGGTGGCAGGCTACGCTGACTGACAAAAGGAAAGTTAGAAGCTATTAAAGGAAACGTAAGTAGACACAGCGGAAACAAGGATCGAGGTAGTTGACAAAAGAGTGAAACATTAAATGCAATGCTGTACGGATTACGCAAAGCATTAAATGCTCCCAACGGTCATCTTCTCAAGTGCCTATAAATATGAAGTTTTGATGAGAAGCAAGGTTACGAAGTTACGAACTCTGAACCAAACTTGCACAAACGTTGTTCAAATTCAAAAGCTTTCAAACTTCATCATCAAGCTCACTACATTGCTGTTGTAATATCTTAGTGAGATTTAAGCTTAAACTTAAGAGAAAATCACAGTTGTGATAATAGCTTTATAAGAAGGATTGTAACTCTTAAAAGAATTTGTTTACATTAATTTGTAAGTTCTAGAGTGATCAGGTTGTTGATCAGTATACTCTAGCAAGTCTTAGAAGTTGTCTAAGCAGTTTGTTCCTAGAGTGATCAGGTTGTGATCAGGATACTCTAGAAGACTTAGCAGTTGGCTAAGTGGAAAACCATTGTAATCAAGTGTGATTAGTGGATTAAATCCTCAGGTGAGGTAAATCACTCCAAGGGGGTGGACTGGAGTATTTTAGTTAACAACGAACCAGGATAAAAATCATTGTGCAAATAGTTTTTATCTTACAAGCTTTTAAAGCTACACTTATTCAAACCCCCCTTTCTAAGTGTTTTTCTATCCTTCAGAGGTCCTCCATAGCCTCATTGCACAAGCTATAGTGATCCTCCTGCAACATACCTAAGTGTTTAAATCTAGCTTTAGTAGCAAGTCTCTCATGACAAGCCAACCATAAACACACAACAACCCTAGGCCTTGTAGAATTGTGTTGTATCAAATGGCTCCAGGTAACATTGCTATAAGCTGTATTAAAACTATCATAAAGCTTTTGTTAGAACATAGTTTGGTTCAAGTCATATTTGTAGTGTTTTGATGATAACAAGCAAATAAATTTTGTATAAGTAAACATGGTACTCTAATTAAATGTTTCTGATTTCAGAAGATAATCCAATACAAGTACCATCAGAACTTGATAGGAAAAGATGAATAAACGCAAAGGCTTAAGGAAACTTCTGATAAAGCACCAAAACCGCTACATACATACTTATAGAGAAGATGCATTCCTAGCTCAAACAAAAAATCATGAAGTTTGATGCCGTTAGAAACATAATCATTAGCAAGGCGGATGCAACATTCAAAAAGCGCAACTCCCAAGGTTCTAGAAATTGAATATGATAGTCCACGTTTTTGGAAAAGGGAAAGAAATTCCAGAAATTGCATATGAGAGACCACGTTTTTGGAGAAGTGGAAGAAATTTCATAAATTGCATATGATAGTCCACGTTTTTGGAGAAGTGAAAGAAATTCCAAAAATTGATATGATGGTCCATGTTTTGGGAGAAGAGAAAGAAATTTCATAAATTGCATATGATAGGCCACGTTTTTGGAGAAGGGAAAGAAACTGCATATGATAGTCAAAGTTTTTGGAGAAGGGAAAGAAATTCCAGAAATTGCGTATGATAGTCCACATTTTTGGAGTAGAGAAAGAAATTCTAGAAATTGCATCTAATAGTCCACGTTTTTGGAGAAGGGAAAGAAATTTCATAAATTGCATATGATAGTCCACGTTTTTGGAGAAGAAAAAGAAATTCCAGAAATTGCATATGATAGTCCATATTTTTTGCGAAGCGAAAGAAATTTCATAAATTGCATATGATATACAATGTTTTTGGAGAAGATAAAAAATTCAATAAATTGCCTATAATCGTCCATGATTTTGGAGAAGAGAAAAAGATTCTAGAAATTGAATATGATAGTCCACGTTTTTGGAAAAGGGAAAGAAAATCCTGAAATTGCAAATGAGAGACCACGTTTTTGGAGAAGTGGAAGAAATTTCATAAATTGCATATGATAGTCCACGTTTTTGGAGAAGTGAAAGAAATTCCAGAAATTGATATGATGGTCCATGTTTTGGGAGAAGAGAAAGAAATTTCATAAATTGCATATGATAGGCCACGTTGTTGGAGAAGGGAAAGAAACTGCATATGATAGTCAACGTTTTTGGAGAAGGGAGAGAAATTCCAGAAATTGTGTATGATAGTCCACATTTTTGGAGTAGAGAAAGAAATTCTAGAAATTGCATCTAATAGTCCACGTTTTTGGAGAAGGGAGAGAAATTTCATAAGTTGCATATGATAGTCCACGTTTTTGGAGAAGAAAAGGAAATTCCAGAAATTGCATATGATAGTCCATATTTTTTGAGAAGCGAAAGAAATTTCATAAATTGCATATGATAGACAATGTTTTTGGAGAAGATAAAGAAATTCAATAAATTGCCTATAATCGTCCATGATTTTGGAGAAGAGAAAAAGATTCTAGAAATTGAATATGATAGTCCATGTTTTTGGAAAACGGAAAGAAATTCCAGAAATTGCATATGAGAGACCACGTTTTTGGAGAAGTGGAAGAAATTTCATAAATTGCATATGATAGGCCACGTTTTTGGAGAAGTGAAAGAAATTCTAGAAATTGATATGATGGTCCATGTTTTGGAAGAAGAGAAAGAAATTTCATAAATTGCATATGATATGCCACGTTTTTGGAGAAGGGAA
Organism: Vicia villosa; assembly: GCF_029867415.1. Taxonomy (NCBI): domain Eukaryota; kingdom Viridiplantae; phylum Streptophyta; class Magnoliopsida; order Fabales; family Fabaceae; genus Vicia; species Vicia villosa. The sequence goes on from NC_081185.1 coordinate 7,008,541, forward strand.
AGAAACTGCATATGATAGTCAAAGTTTTTGGAGAAGGGAAACAAATTCCAGAAATTGCGTATGATAGTCCACATTTTTGGAGTAGAGAAAGAAATTCTAGAAATTGCATCTAATAGTCCACGTTTTTGGAGAAGGGAAATAAATTTCATAAATTGCATATGATAGTCCACGTTCTTGGAGAAGAAAAAGAAATTCCAGAAATTGCATATGATAGTCCATATTTTTTGAGAAGCGAAAGAAATTTCATAAATTGCATATGATAGACAATGTTTTTGGAGAAGATAAAGAAATAAAATAAATTGCCTATAATCGTCCATGATTTTGGAGAAGAGAAAAAGATTCTAGAAATTAAATATGATAGTCCACGTTTTTGGAAAAGGGAAAGAAATTCCAGAAATTGCATATGAGAGACCACGTTTTTGGAGAAGAGGAAGAAATTTCATAAGTTGCAAATGAGAGACCACCTTTTATGAGAAGATAAATAAATTCCAAAAATTGCATATGATGGTCCACGTTTTTGGAGAAGAGAAAGAAATTTCATAAATTGCATATGATAGTCCACGTTTTTGGAGAAGGGAATGAAATTGCAGAAATTGCATATGATAGTCACTATTTTTGGAGAAGAGAAAGAAATTCTAGAAATTACATATAATAGTCCACGTTTTTGGAAAAGGCATGGAAATTCTAGAAATTGCATATAATAGTCCACGTTTTTGGAGAAGAGAAAGAAATTTCATAAATTGCATATGATAGTCCACGTTTTTGGAGAAGAGATAGAAAATTCATAATTTGCATATGATAGTCCACGTTTTTGGAGAAGGGAAAGAAATTCCAGAAATAGCATATGATAGTCCACGTTTTTGGAGAAGCGAAAGAAATTCTAGAAATTGGATATGATAGTCCACGATTTTGGAGAAGAGAAAGAAATTCTAGAAATTTCATATGATAGTCCATGGTTTTGGAGAAGGGAAATAAATTCCAGAAATTGCATATGAGAGACCACGTTTTTGGAGAAGAGGAAGAAATTTCAGAAATTGCATATGAGAGACCACCTTGTTTGAGAAGATAAAGAAATTCTAAAAATTGCATATGATGCTCCACGTTATTGGAGAAGAGAAAGAAATTTCATAAATTGCATATGATAGTCCACGTTTTTGGAGAAGGGAAAGAAATTCTAGAAATGATAGTCACTATTTTTGGAGAAGAGAGAAATTGCATCTAATAGTCCACGTTTTTGGAGAAAGGAAAGAAATTTCATAAATTGCATATGATAGTCCATCTTTTTGGAGAAGATAAAGAAATTCAATAAATTGCCTATGATAGTCCATGATTTTGGAGAAGAGAATAAAATTTCATAAATTGCATATGATAGTCCATATTTTTTGAGAAGCGAAAGAAATTTCATAAATTGCATATGATAGTCCACGTTTTCGGAGAAGAAAAAGAAATTTCATAAATTGTATATAATGGTCCATGCTTTTGGAGAAGTGAAAGAAATTTCATAAATTGCATATGATTGTCCATGTTTTTGGAGAAGATAAAGAAATTCAATAAATTGCATAAGACAGTCCATGATTTTAGAGAAAAGAAAGAAATTTCTTAAATTGCATATGATAGTCCATATTTTTTGAAAAGAGAAAAAATTTCATAAATTGCGTATGATAGTCCACATTTTTGGAGTAGAGAAAGAAATTATAGAAATTGCATCTAATAGTCCACGTTTTTGGAGAAGGGAGAGAAATTTCATAAATTGCATATGATAGTCCACGTTTTTGGAGAAGAAAAGGAAATTCCAGAAATTGCACATGATAGTCCATATTTTTTGAGAAGAGAAAGAAATTTCATAAATTGCATATGATAGACAATGTTTTTGGAGAAGATAAAGAAATTCAATAAATTGCCTATAATCGTCAATGATTTTGGAGAAGAGAAAAAGATTCTAGAAATTGAATATGATAGTCCACGTTTTTGGAAAAGGGAAAGAAATTCCAGAAATTGCATATGAGAGACCACGTTTTTGGAGAAGTGGAAGAAATTTCATAAATTGCATATGATAGTCCACATTTTTGGAGAAGTGAAAGAAATTCCAAAAATTGATATGATGGTCCACGTTTTGGGAGAAGAGAAAGAAATTTCATAAATTGCATATTATAGGCCACGTTTTTGGAGAAGGGAAAGAAACTGCATATGATAGTCAAAGTTTTTGGAGAAGGGAAAGAAATTCCAGAAATTGCGTATGATAGTCCACATTTTAGGAGTAGAGAAAGAAATTCTAGAAATTGCATTTAATAGTCCACGTTTTTGGAGAAGGGATAGAAATTTCATAAATTGCATATGATAGTCCACGTTTTTGGAGAAGAAAAAGAAATTCCAGAAATTGCATATGATAGTCCATATTTTTTGCGAAGCGAAAGAAATTTCATAAATTGCATATGATATACAATGTTTTTGGAGAAGATAAAAAATTCAATAAATTGCCTATAATTGTCCATGATTTTGGAGAAGAGAAAAAGATTCTAGAAATTGAATATGATAGTCCACGTTTTTGGAAAAGGGAAAGAAAATCCTGAAATTGCAAATGAGAGACCACGTTTTTGGAGAAGTGGAAGAAATTTCATAAATTGCATATGATAGTCCACGTTTTTGGAGAAGTGAAAGAAATTCCAGAAATTGATATGATGGTCCATGTTTTGGGAGAAGAGAAAGAAATTTCATAAATTGCATATGATAGGCCACGTTTTTGGAGAAGGGAAAGAAACTGCATATGATAGTCAATGTTTTTGGAGAAGGGAGAGTAATTCCAGAAATTGCGTAAGATAGTCCACATTTTTGGAGTAGAGAAAGAAATTCTAGAAATTGCATCTAATAGTCCACGTTTTTGGAGAAGGGAGAGAAATTTCATAAGTTGCATATGATAGTCCACGTTTTTGGAGAAGAAAAGGAAATTCCAGAAATTGCATATGATAGTCCATATTTTTTGAGAAGCGAAAGAAATTTCATAAATTGCATATGATAGACAATGTTTTTGGAGAAGATAAAGAAATTCAATAAATTGCCTATAATCGTCCATGATTATGGAGAAGAGAAAAAGATTCTAGAAATTGAATATGATAGTCCATGTTTTTGGAAAACAGAAAGAAATTCCAGAAATTGCATATGAGAGACCACGTTTTTGGAGAAGTGGAAGAAATTTCATAAATTGCATATGATAGGCCACGTTTTTGGAGAAGTGAAAGAAATTCCAGAAATTGATATGATGGTCCATGTTTTGGAAGAAGAGAAAGAAATTTCATAAATTGCATATGATATGCCACGGTTTTGGAGAAGGGAAAGAAACTGCATATGATAGTCAAAGTTTTTGGAGAAGGGAAACAAATTCCAGAAATTGCGTATGATAGTCCACATTTTTGGAGTAGAGAAAGAAATTCTAGAAATTGCATCTAATAGTCCACGTTTTTGGAGAAGGGAAATAAATTTCATAAATTGCATATGATAGTCCACGTTCTTGGAGAAGAAAAAGAAATTCCAGAAATTGCATATGATAGTCCATATTTTTTGAGAAGCGAAAGAATTTTCATAAATTGCATATGATAGACAATGTTTTTGGAGAAGATAAAGAAATAAAACAAATTGCCTATAATCGTCCATGATTTTGGAGAAGAGAAAAAGATTCTAGAAATTGAATATGATAGTCCACGTTTTTGGAAAAGGGAAAGAAATTCCAGAAATTGCATATGAGAGACCATGTTTTTGGAAAAGAGGAAGAAATTTCATAAATTGCAAATGAGAGACCACCTTTTATGAGAAGATAAATAAATTCCAAAAATTGCATATGATGGTCCACGTTTTTGGAGAAGAGAAAGAAATTTCATAAATTGCATATGATAGTCCACGTTTTTGGAGAAGGGAAAGAAATTGCAGAAATTGCATATGATAGTCACTATTTTTGGAGAAGAGAAAGAAATTCTAGAAATTACATATAATAGTCCATGTTTTTGGAAAAGGGATAGAAATTCTAGAAATTGCATATAATAGTCCACGTTTTTGGAGAAGAGAAAGAAATTTCATAAATTGCATATGATAGTCCACGTTTTTGGAGAAGAGATAGAAAATTCATAATTTGTATATGATAGTCCACGTTTTTGGAGAAGGGAAAGAAATTCCAGAAATAGCATATGATAGTCCACGTTTTTGGAGAAGCGAAAGAAATTCTAGAAATTGCATATGATAGTCCACGATTTTGGAGAAGAGAAAGAAATTCTAGAAATTTCATATGATAGTCCATGGTTTTGGAGAAGGGAAATAAATTCCAGAAATTGCATATGAGAGACCACGTTTTTGGAGAAGAGGAAGAAATTTCAGAAATTGCATATGAGAGACCACCTTGTTTGAGAAGATAAAGAAATTCCAAAAATTGCATACGATGCTCCACGTTTTTGGAGAAGAGAAAGAAATTTCATAAATTGCATATGATAGTCCATGTTTTTGGAGAAGGGAAAGAAATTGCATATGATAGTCACTATTTTTGGAGAAGAGAGAAATTGCATCTAATAGTCCACGTTTTTGGAGAAAGGATAGAAATTTCATAAATTGCATATGATAGTCCATCTTTTTGGAGAAGATAAAGAAATTCAATAAATTGCCTATGATAGTCCATGATTTTGGAGAAGAGAATAAAATTTCATAAATTGCATATGATAGTCCATATTTTTTGAGAAGCGAAAGAAATTTCATAAATTGCATATGATAGTCCACGTTTTCGGAGAAGAAAAAGAAATTTCATAAATTGTATATAATGGTCCATGCTTTTGGAGAAGTGAAAGAAATTTCATAAATTGCATATGATTGTCCATGTTTTTGGAGAAGATAAAGAAATTCAATAAATTGCATAAGATAGTCCATGATTTTAGAGAAAAGAAAGAAATTTCTTAAATTGCATATGATAGTCCATATTTTTTGAAAAGAGAAAAAATTTCATAAATTGCGTATGATAGTCCACATTTTTGGAGTAGAGAAAGAAATTCTAGAAATTGCATCTAATAGTCCACGTTTTTGGAGAAGGGAGAGAAATTTCATAAATTGCATATGATAGTCCACGTTTTTGGAGAAGAAAAGGAAATTCCAGAAATTGCATATGATAGTCCATATTTTTTGAGAAGCGAAAGAAATTTCATAAATTGCATATGATAGACAATGTTTTTGGAGAAGATAAAGAAATTCAATAAATTGCCTATAATCGTCCATGATTTTGGAGAAGAGAAAAAGATTCTAGAAATTGAATATGATAGTCCATGTTTTTGGAAAACGGAAAGAAATTCCAGAAATTGCATATGAGAGACCACGTTTTTGGAGAAGTGGAAGAAATTTCATAAATTGCATATGATAGGCCACGTTTTTGGAGAAGTGAAAGAAATTCCAGAAATTGATATGATGGTCCATGTTTTGGAAGAAGAGAAAGAAATTTCATAAATTGCATATGATATGCCACGTTTTTGGAGAAGGGAAAGAAACTGCATATGATAGTCAAAGTTTTTGGAGAAGGGAAAAAAATTCCAGAAATTGCATATGATAGTCCACATTTTTGGAGTAGAAAAGATATTCTAGAAATTGCATCTATTAGTCCACGTTTTTGGAGAAGGGAAATAAATTTCATAAATTGCATATGATAGTCCACGTTCTTGGAGAAGAAAAAGAAATTCCAGAAATTGCATATGATAGTCCATATTTTTTGAGAAGCGAAAGAATTTTCATAAATTGCATATGATAGACAATGTTTTTGGAGAAGATAAAGAAATAAAATAAATTTCCTATAATCGTCCATGATTTTGGAGAAGAGAAAAAGATTCTAGAAATTGAATATGATAGTACACGTTTTTGGAAAAGGGAAAGAAATTCCAGAAATTGCATATGAGAGACCACGTTTTTGGAGAAGAGGAAGAAATTTCATAAATTGCAAATGAGAGACCACCTTTTATGAGAAGATAAATAAATTCCAAAAATTGCATATGATGGTCCACGTTTTTGGAGAAGAGAAAGAAATTTCATAAATTGCATATTATAGGCCACGATTTTGGAGAAGGGAAAGAAATTCCATAAATTGCATATGATAGTCAACATTTTTGGAGAAAAAAAGAAATTCCAAAAATTGTATATGATGGTCCATGCTTTTGGAGAAGTTAAATAAATTTCATAAATTGCATATGATAGTCCACGTTTTTGTAGAAGATAAAGAAATTCCGTAAAATGCATATGATAGTCCATAATTTTTTAGAAGGGAAAGAAATTTCATAAATTACATATGATAGTCCACGTTTTTGGACAAGGGAAAGAAATTGCAGAAATTGCTTATGATAGTCAACATTTTTGGAGTAGAGAAAGAAATTCTAGAAATTGCATCTAATAGTCCACGTTTTTGAAGAAGGGAAAGAAAATTCATAAATTGCATATGATAGTCCATGTTTTTGGAGAAGATAAAGAAATTCAATAAATTGCCTATGATAGTCCATGATTTTAGAGAAGAGAATAAAATTTCATAAATTGCATATGATAGTCCATATTTTTTGAGAAGCGAAAGAAATTTCATAAATTGCATATGATAGACAATGTGTTATGTTAAGGGAAAGAAACTCTAGAAATAGCATATGATAGTCCATGTTTATGGAGAAGAGAAAAATATTCTAGAAATTAAATATGATAGTCCACGTTTTTGGTGAAGGGAAAGAAATTTCATAAATTGCATATGATAGTCCACGTTTTTGGAGAAGGGAAAAAAATTGCATATGATAGTCAATAGTTTTGGAGAAGAGAAAGAAATTCTAGAAATTGCTATAATAGTCCACATTTTTGGAGAAGAGAAAGAAATTTCATAAATTGCACATGATAATCCACGTTTTTGGAGAAGAGAAAGAAAATTTGTAATTTGCATATGATAGTCCACGTTTTTGGAGAAGGGAAAGAAATTCCAGAAATTGCATATTATAGTCCTCGTTTTTGGAGAAGCGAAAGAAATTCTAGAAATTGCATATGATAGTCCACTATTTTGGAGAAGAGAAAGAAATTCTAGAAATTTCATATGATAGTCCATGTTTTTGGAGAAGGAAAAGAATTTCCAAAAATTGCATATGAGAGACCACGTTTTTGGAGAAGAGGAAGAAATTTCATAAATTGCATATGAGAGACCACCTTTTTTGAGAAGATAGAGAAATTCCGTAAATTGCATATGAGGGTTCACGTTTTTGGAGAAGAGAAAGAAATTTCATAAATTGCAAATGATAGTCCACGTTTTTGGAGAAGGGAAAGAAATTACAGAAATTGCATATGATAGTCAATATTTTTGAATAGAAAGAAATTCTAGAAATTGCATATACTAGTCCACGTTTTTGGAGAAGGGAAAGAAATTCCCGAAATTGAATATGAGAGACAACGTTTTTGGAGAAGAGGAAGAAATTTCATAAATCGCATATGATAGTGCACGATTTTGGAGAAGAGAAAGAAATTTCTAATTTGCATATAATAGTCCACGTTTTTGGAGAAGGGAAAGAAATTCCCGAAATTGCATATGATACTCCAGATTTTTGGAGAAGGTAAAGAAATTCTAGAAATTGCATATGATAGTCAACATTTTTTGAGAAGAGAATGAAATTCTAGAAATTTCATATGATAGTCCATGTTTTTGGAGAAAGGAAAGAAATTCCATAAATTGCATATGATAGTCAACATTTTTGGAGAAAAAAAGAAATTCCAAAAATTGTATATGATGGTCCATGCTTTTGGAGAAGTGAAATAAATTTCATAAATTGCATATGATAGTCCACGTTTTTGTAGAAGATAAAGAAATTCCGTAAATTGCATATGATAGTCCATAATTTTTTAGAAGGGAAAGAAATTTCATAAATTGCATATGATAGTCCACGTTTTTGGACAAGGGAAAGAAATTGCAGAAATTGCTTATGATAGTCAACATTTTTGGAGTAGAGAAAGAAATTCTAGAAATTGCATCTAATAGTCCACGTTTTTGAAGAAGGGTGTTATACCCTAAAATTTGCCCACATCTTTTTTAAGAAAACTCCAATCTGAAAATTAAGAGTCTCATATAATCATGGATTTTTATTTCAACAAATATCCTGACATATGAAATACTTAGTTTTTAGAATTTTCTTATACAGTGATTTGGCTTGCAGTTGAATTTATTCTTACGCAAACGCCAAATACTGTTTATTACTTCACACATGCTATTTATTTATTTGCAGATAAATAGTACTGACACAATTGGTACAGAGTTAAATCTTTTTGCAGGCGCATAATCAGGAAACTCAGACTGTACTGGTAACAAGTAGATTATTATTATCTTTTGTTTCCCACTAATTTTGGTACTATATTCCATTATTTTCAAAAATCTTTTTAAATCTCTTTTTCAAAAATCAAATCTCTCTTTTTCCCAACACTATCTCCACTTTCTTTCAAATCTTACTTCCACTCAAATTTTCCTTTTGTACGGAATCACACTATTCCCCAACGTCTCTATCCTTCTTTCCATTCTATAAATACCTCCCATTTTCTTCCATAAAATCTCACATCAAATTCTAATTCATCTCTCAAATTCCTACCTCATATCTATTTTCTCTTCTTCTCTGACAAGAATGGCAAAGTGGATAGAGACACTGTCTCTTACAGTCATCACCATTGCTACGGTGATCATGACTTTCTTCTGTTTGCATAGTCCTGAAGAGTGTGGACCTGCAATGGTTATGCTCCCAATCATCTACATGTTATTGTTCATAGCATGGGTTATCAATCGTCATTCTTAAAATTTGCCGTATTTCTTATTTCTAAAATGTACCGTTTATTCGTCGTACTGTTCAATATAGTATGTAATATTTGTACTGTCAGTATTAAATGTTGTACTATTTGTCATAATATTGCTTAATTACTCAGATAATATTTTTTGTGTTTTCTGCCAGTCAAATATTCATTTTTCTGTGCATTAAATGATTTTCAGGGTTATTATCGGTAATTTTGCCCGCATACGGTAAATATTAGTTATTTATTATGTCTGTGTTTTTCTAACAAGTCATGTAAATAAACTTTCATTTTCACATAAAACAGAAACAAAAACAACAAAAAAAAAATTTTGACTGTTGATTTTTCACTCTAACTGCTGCTTCAATACCTGGACAGTCAGTTGACAGCCAAACTGCTGGCAGTACAATTCTCAGTGTTTTGTAACATCAATCAAATCAATCTTTCACAATTCAAAATTCCAAGATTTTTGTTCTAGAAGTCTTCTGAATATCACGCGATTAGCAGAGACTCAACACTGCACAAAAATCAGGTACGCTTAACTGTCTCCTACATAAACAGTCCCTGACTAGGGCTTTCTTGTTTTTACAGGAGAAACAAGTTTTTGAGAGCTCAAATGGATTTCATACACATCCATATATCTCAAAGTATCATCATACAATTTTTCAAATTTCAATTCACTCAGACGCACCGTCAGCAGCTCAAACAGTCAACAGACGACCCGTTTGACCAAAAAAGTCAACAGACAGTCAAAAATGAAATTTTTTGTCAAAGTCCATATTTTGTCAAAGGATTCATCATTTGATCATTGGATGATCATAATTCATCAAGGAAAGATCAAAAATCAACAAAACCCTAAGATTCAAAATTAGGGTTTTTGCCTGAAAAGTCAACTCAACTTTGACTGGTCATAACTCTCTCATCCTTCATCCAAAAAATTCAAACCAAAGCTCATTTTGAAGGAAATTCAATTATCTTTCAAATGCAATTGATCCCATGGTCATTGCATTCACCATTTGAAAAATATGACCAAAGACATTACAGGTCATTTTCAAAGTCAACAAAAAGACACTTTTTTCAAAAGCACACACACGGATCATTACAAAATTCAATTTACAAAAGTATTTGAAGCCACATATGAGCAATTTCAGAGCAATTGAAAAGTGATCGAAAAACAATTGAGCTAAGCAAACTTAAGAGCCCATGGATAACCATGGATACAAAGGGTGCTAACACCTTCCCTTTGTATAACCTACCCCCTTACCCAGAATTTCTTAAAGGTCTTTTTTCTGTGTCTTTTATAAACCTTTCCTTAATTGGATAAAATAAAAGGTCGGTGGCGACTCTGTGAATTTTCAAAAATGCGAAAGCATTAAGCGATAAAAAAGAGTCAGTTCACGTATCTCTACAGAACAGAGGTATGGCCCGGATTAAAAAACGGAGGTCCACACATATGATAGTCCACGATTTTGGAGAAGAGGAAGAATTTCTAGAAATTTCATATGATAGTCCATGTTTTTGGAGAAGGGAAAGAATTTCCAGAAATTGCATATGAGAGACCACGTTTTTGGAGAAGAGGAAGAAATTTCATAAATTGCATATGAGAGACCACCTTTTTTGAAAAGATAAAGAAATTCCAGAAATTGCATATGATGGTCCACGTTTTTGGAGAAGAGAAAGAAATTTCATAAATTGCAAATGATAGTCCACGTTTTTGGAGAAGGGAAAGAAATTACAGAAACTGCATATGATAGTCAATATTTTTTAATAGAAAGAAATTCTAGAAATTGCATATAATAGTCCACGTTTTTGGAGAAGGGAAAGAAATTCCAGAAATTGAATATGAGAGACCACGTTTTTGGAGAAGAGGAAGGAATTTCATAAATCGCATATGATAGTGCACGATTTTGGAGAAGAGAAAGAAATTTCATAATTTGCATATGATAGTCCATGTTTTTGGAGAAGGGAAAGAAATTCCCGAAATTGCATATGATACTCCAGTTTTTGGAGAAGGGAAAGAAATTCTAGAAATTGCATATGATAGGTCACATTTTTTGAGAAGAGAATGAAATTCTAGAAATTTCATATGATAGTCCATGTTTTTGGAGAAGGGAAAGAAATTCCATAAATTGCATATGATAGTCAACGTTTTTGGAGAAAAAAAGAAATTCCAAAAATTGTATATGATGGTCCATGCTTATGGAGAAGTGAAATAAATTTCATAAATTGCATATGATAGTCCACGTTTTTGTAGAAGATAAAGAAATTCCGTAAATTGCATATGATAGTCCATAATTTTTTAGAAGGGAAAGAAATTTCATAAATTGCATATGATAGTCCACGTTTTTGGAGAAGGGAAAGAAATTGCAGAAATTGCTTATGATAGTCAACATTTTTGGAGTAGAGAAAGAAATTCTAGAAATTGCATCTAATAGTCCACGTTTTTGAAGAAGGGAAAGAAATTTCATAAATTGCATATAATAGTCCATGTTTTTGGAGAAGATAAAGAAACTCAATAAATTGCCTATGATAGTCCATGATTTTGGAGAAGAGAATAAAATTTCATAAATTGCATATGATAGTCCATATTTTTTGAGAAGCGAAAGAAATTTCATAAATTGCATATGATAGACAATGTGTTATGTTAAGGGAAAGAAACACTAGAAATAGCATATGATAGTCCATGTTTTTGGAGAAGAGAAAAAGATTCTAGAAATTGAATATGATAGTCCACGTTTTTGGTGAAGGGAAAGAAATTTCATAAATTGCATATGATAGTCCACGTTTTTTGGAGAAGGGAAAAAAATTGCATATGATAGTCAATATTTTTGGAGAAGAGAAAGAAATTCTAGAAATTGCATATAATAGTCCACATTTTTGGAGAAGAGAAAGAAATTTCATAAATTGCACATGATAATCCACGTTTTTGGAGAAGAGAAAGAAAATTCGTAATTTGCATATGAGAGACCCCCTTTTTTGAGAAGATAAAGAAATTCCAGAAATTGCATATGATGGTCCACGTTTTTGGAGAAGAGAAAGAAATTTCCTAAATTGCAAATGATAGTCCACGTTTCTGGAGAAGGGAAAGAAATTACAGAAACTGCATATGATAGTCAATATTTTAGAAGAGAAAGAAATTCTAGAAATTGCATATAATAGTCCACGTTTTTGGAGAAGGGAAAGAAATTCCAGAAATTGAATATGAGAGACCACGTTTTTGGAGAAGAGGAAGAAGTTTCATAAATCGCATATGATAGTGCACGATTTTGGAGAAGAGAAAGAAATTTCATAATTTGCATATGATAGTCCACGTTTTTGGAGAAGGGAAAGAAATTCCCGAAATTGCATATGATACTCCAGATTTTTGGAGAAGGGAAAGAAATTCTAGAAATTGCATATGATAGTCCACATTTTTTGAGAAGAGAATGAAATTCTAGAAATTTCATATGATAGTCCATGTTTTTGGAGAGGGGAAAGAAATTCCATATATTGCATATCATAGTCAACGTTTTTGGAGAAAAAAAAGAAATTCCAAAAATTGTATATGATGGTCAATGCTTTTGGAGAAGTGAAATAAATTTCATAAATTGCATATGATAGTCCACGTTTTTGTAGAAGATAAAGAAATTCCGTAAATTGCATATGATAGTCCATAATTTTTTAGAAGGGAAAGAAATTTCATAAATTGCATATGATAGTCCACGTTTTTGGAGAAGGGAAAGAAATTGCAGAAATTGCTTATGATAGTCAACATTTTTGGAGTAGAGAAAGAAATTCTAGAAATTGCATCTAATAGTCCACGTTTTTGAAGAAGGGAAAGAAGTTTCATAAATTGCATATGATAGTCCATGTTTTTGGAGAAGATAAAGAAATTCAATAAATTGCCTATGATAGTCCATGATTTTGGAGAAGAGAATAAAATTTCATAAATTGCATATGATAGTCCATATTTTTTGAGAAGCGAAAGAAATTTCGTAAACTGCATATGATAGACAATGTGTTATGTTAAGGGAAAGAAACACTAGAAATAGCATATGATAGTCCATGTTTTTGGAGAAGAGAAAAAGATTCTAGAAATTGAATATGATAGTCCACGTTTTTGGAGAAGGGAAAGAAATTTCATAAATTGCATATGATAGTCCACGTTTTTTGGAGAAGGGACAAAAATTGCATATGATAGTCAATATTTTTGGAGAAGAGAAAGAAATTCTAGAAATTGCATATAATAGTCCACATTTTTGGAGAAGAGAAAGAAATTTCATAAATTGCACATGATAAACCACGTTTTTGGAGAAGAGAGAGAAAATTCGTAATTTGCATATGAGAGACCCCCTTTTTTGAGAAGATAAAGAAATTCCAGAAATTGCATATGATGGTCCACGTTTTTGGAGAAGAGAAAGAAATTTCCTAAATTGCAAATGATAGTCCACGTTTTTGGAGAAGGGAAAGAAATTACAGAAACTGCATATGATAGTCAATATTTTTGAAGAGAAAGAAATTCTAGAAATTGCATATAATAGTCCACGTTTTTGGAGAAGGGAAAGAAATTCCAGAAATTGAATATGAGAGAACACGTTTTTGGAGAAGAGGAAGAAGTTTCATAAATCGCATATGATAGTGCACGATTTTGGAGAAGAGAAAGAAATTTCATAATTTGCATATGATAGTCCACGTTTTTGGAGAAGAGAAAGAAATTCCCGAAATTGCATATGATATTCCACATTTTTTGAGAAGGGAAAGAAATTCTAGAAATTGCATATGATAGTCCACATTTTTTGAGAAGAGAAAGAAATTCCATAAATTGCATGTGATAGTCAACGTTTTTGGAGAGGGGAAAGAAATTCCATATATTGCGTATCATAGTCAACGTTTTTGGAGAAAAAAAGAAATTCCAAAAATTGTATATGATGGTCAATGCTTTTGGAGAAGTGAAATAAATTTCATAAATTGCATATGATAGTCCACGTTTTTGTAGAAGATAAAGAAATTCCGTAAATTGCATATGATAGTCCATAATTTTTTAGAAGGGAAAGAAATTTCATAAATTGCATATGATAGTCCACGTTTTTGGAGAAGGGAAAGAAATTGCAGAAATTGCTTATGATAGTCAACATTTTTGGAGTAGAGAAAGAAATTCTAGAAATTGCATCTAATAGTCCACGTTTTTGAAGAAGGGAAAGAAGTTTCATAAATTGCATATGATAGTCCATGTTTTTGGAGAAGATAAAGAAATTCAATAAGTTGCCTATGATAGTCCATGATTTTGGAGAAGAGAATAAAATTTCATAAATTGCATATGATAGTCCATATTTTTTGAGAAGCGAAAGAAATTTCGTAAACTGCATATGATAGACAATGTGTTATGTTAAGGGAAAGAAACACTAGAAATAGCATATGATAGTCCATGTTTTTGGAGAAGAGAAAAAGATTCTAGAAATTGAATATGATAGTCCACGTTTTTGGAGAAGGGAAAGAAATTTCATAAATTGCATATGATAGTCCACGTTTTTTGGAGAAGGGACAAAAATTGCATATGATAGTCAATATTTTTGGAGAAGAGAAAGAAATTCTAGAAATTGCATATAATAGTCCACATTTTTGGAGAAGAGAAAGAAATTTCATAAATTGCACATGATAAACCACGTTTTTGGAGAAGAGAGAGAAAATTCGTAATTTGCATATGAGAGACCCCCTTTTTTGAGAAGATAAAGAAATTCCAGAAATTGCATATGATGGTCCACGTTTTTGGAGAAGAGAAAGAAATTTCCTAAATTGCAAATGATAGTCCACGTTTTTGGAGAAGGGAAAGAAATTACAGAAACTGCATATGATAGTCAATATTTTTGAAGAGAAATAAATTCTAGAAATTGCATATAATAGTCCACGTTTTTGGAGAAGGGAAAGAAATTCCAGAAATTGAATATGAGAGAACACGTTTTTGGAGAAGAGGAAGAAGTTTCATAAATCGCATATGATAGT
>NC_081185.1:7023418-7110823 GCF_029867415.1 Vicia villosa
AGGCAAATTTCTTTCGCTTCTCAAAAAAATATTGACTATCATATGCAATTTATGAAATTTTATTCTCTTCTCCAAAATCATGGACTATCATATGCAATTTATGAAATTTCTTTCGCTTCTCAAAAAATATGGACTATCATATGCAATTTATGAAATTTTATTCTCTTCTCCAAAATCATGGACTATCACAGGCAATTTATTATATTTCTTTATCTTCTCCAAAAACATGGACTATCATATGCAATTTATGAAATTTTCTTTCCCTTCTCCAAAAACGTGGACTTCTAGATGCAATTTCTAGAATTTCTTTCTCTACTCCAAAAATGTTGACTATCATAAGCAATTTCTGCAATTTCTTTCCCTTCTCCAAAAACATGGACTATCATATGCAATTAATGAAATTTCTTTCCCTTCTAAAAAAATTATGGACTATCATATGCAATTTATGGAATTTCTTTATCTTCTACCAAAAAACGTGGACTATCATATGCAATTTATGAAATTTCTTTCACTTCTCCAAAAGCATGGACCATCATATACAATTTCTGGAATTTCTTTTTCTTCTCCAAAAACGTTGACTATCATATGCAATTTATGGAATTTCTTTCCCTTCTCCAAAAACATGGACTATCATATAAAAATTTCTAGAATTTCATTCTTTTCTCAAAAAATATGGACTATCATATGCAATTTCTAGAATTTCTTTCCATTCTGCAAAAATGTGGAGTATCATATGCAATTTCGGAAATTTCTTTCCCTTCTCCAAAAACGTGGACTATCATATGCAAATTATGAAATTTCTTTCTCTTCTCCAAAAACGTGCACTATCATATGCGATTTATGAAATTTCTTTCTCTTCTCCAAAAACGTGGTCTCTCATATGCAATTTCTGGAATTTCTTTCCCTTTTCCAAAAACGTGGACTATTATATGCAGTTTCTAGAATTTATTTCTCTTCCCCAAATATGTTGACTATCATATGCAATTTCTGCAATTTCTTTCCCTTCTCCAAAAACGTGGGACTATCATATGCAATTTATGAAATTTCTTTCTCTACTCCATAAACGTGGACCATCGTATGCAATTTCTGGAATTTCTTTATCTTCTCAAAAAAGGTGGTCTTTCATAAGCAACTTTTGAAATTTCTTCCTCTTCTCCAAAAACGTGGTCTCTCATATGCAATTCCTGGAATTTCTTCCCCTTCTCCAAAAACATGGACTTTCATATGAAATTTCTAGAATTTCTTTCTCTTCTCCAAAATCATGGACTATCATATCCAAATTATGAATTTTCTTTCTCTTATCCAAAAACGTGGACTATCATATGCAATTTATGAAATTTCTTTCTCTTCTCCAAAAACGTGGACTATTATATGCAATTTATGCAATTTCTTTCTCTTCTCCAAAAACCTGGACTATTATATGCAATTTCTATAATTTCTTTCTCTTCTCCAAAAATATTCACAATCATATGCAATTTCCCCCAATTTCTTTCCCTTCTCCAAAAACGTGGACTATCATATGCAATTTATGAAATTTCTTTCTCTTCTCCAAAAATGTGGACTATTATATGCAATTTCTAGAATTTCTTTCCCTTCTCCAAAAATATTGACTATCATATGCAATTTCTTTCCCTTCTCCAAAAACGTGGACTATCATATGCAATTTATGATATTTCTTTCCCTTCTCCAAAAACGTGACTATCATATTCAATTTCTAGAATCTTTTTCTCTTCTCCAAAAACATGGACTATCATATGCTATTTCTAGAATTTCTTTCCCTTCACAAAAAACGTTGTCTATCATATGCAATTTATGAAATTTCTTTCGCTTCTCAAAAAATATTGACCATCATATGCAATTTATGAAATTTTATTCTCTTCTCCAAAATCAAGGACTATCATATGCAATTTATGAAATTTCTTTCGCTTCTCAAAAAATATGGACTATCATATGCAATTTATGAAATTTTATTCTCTTCTCCAAAATCATGGACTATCACGGGCAATTTATTAAATTTCTTTATCTTCTCCAAAAACATGGACTATCATATGCAATTTATGAAATTTCTTTCCCTTCTCCAAAAACGTGGACTTCTAGATGCAATTTCTAGAATTTCTTTCTCTACTCCAAAAATGTTGACTATCATAAGCAATTTCTGCAATTTCTTTCCCTTCTCCAAAAACATGGACTATCATATGCAATTAATGAAATTTCTTTCCCTTCTAAAAAATTATGGACTATCATATGCAGTTTATGGAATTTCTTAATCTTCTACAAAAACGTGGACTATCATATGCAATTTATGAAATTTCTTTCACTTCTCCAAAAGCATGGACCATCATATACAATTTCTGGAATTTCTTTTTCTTCTCCAAAAACGTTGACTATCATATGCAATTTATGGAATTTCTTTCCCTTCTCCAAAAACATGGACTATCATATAAAATTTCTAGAATTTCATTCTTTTCTCAAAAAATATGGACTATCATATGCAATTTCTAGAATTTCTTTCCATTCTGCAAAAATGTGGAGTATCATATGCAATTTCGGAAATTTCTTTCCCTTCTCCAAAAACGTGGACTATCATATGCAAATTATGAAATTTCTTTCTCTTCTCCAAAAACGTGCACTATCATATGCGATTTATGAAATTTCTTCCTCTTCTCCAAAAACGTGGTCTCTCATATGCAATTTCTGGAATTTCTTTCCCTTTTCCAAAAACGTGGACTATTATATGCAGTTTCTAGAATTTATTTCTCTTCCCCAAATATGTTGACTATCATATGCAATTTCTGCAATTTCTTTCCCTTCTCCAAAAACGTGGACTATCATATGCAATTTATGAAATTTCTTTCTCTACTCCATAAACATGGACCATCGTATGCAATTTCTGGAATTTCTTTATCTTCTCAAAAAAGGTGGTCTTTCATAAGCAACTTTTGAAATTTCTTCCTCTTCTCCAAAAACGTGGTCTCTCATATGCAATTCCTGGAATTTCTTCCCCTTCTCCAAAAACATGGACTTTCATATGAAATTTCTAGAATTTCTTTCTCTTCCCCAAAATCATGGACTATCATATCCAAATTATGAATTTTCTTTCTCTTCTCCAAAAACGTGGACTATCATATGCCATTTATGAAATTTCTTTCTCTTCTCCAAAAACGTGGACTATTATATGCAATTTATGCAATTTCTTTCTCTTCTCCAAAAACGTGGACTATTATATGCAATTTCTATAATTTCTTTCTCTTCTCCAAAAATATTCACAATCATATGCAATTTCCTCAATTTCTTTCCCTTCTCCAAAAACGTGGACTATCATATGCAATTTATGAAATTTCTTTCTCTTCTCCAAAAATGTGGACTATTATATGAAATTTCTAGAATTTCTTTCCCTTCTCCAAAAATATTGACTATCATATGCAATTTCTTTCCCTTCTCCTAAAACGTGGACTATCATATGCAATTTATGATATTTCTTTCCCTTCTCCAAAAACGTGACTATCATATTCAATTTCTAGAATCTTTTTCTCTTCTCCAAAAACATGGACTATCATATGCTATTTCTAGAATTTCTTTCCCTTCACAAAAAACGTTGTCTATCATATGCAATTTATGAAATTTCTTTCGCTTCTCAAAAAATATTGACTATCATATGCAATTTATGAAATTTTATTCTCTTCTCCAAAATCATGGACTATCATATGCAATTTATGAAATTTCTTTCGCTTCTCAAAAAATATGGACTATCATATGCAATTTATGAAATTTTATTCTCTTCTCCAAAATCATGGACTATCACAGGCAATTTATTATATTTCTTTATCTTCTCCAAAAACATGGACTATCATATGCAATTTATGAAATTTCTTTCCCTTCTCCAAAAACGTGGACTTCTAGATGCAATTTCTAGAATTTCTTTCTCTACTCCAAAAATGTTGACTATCATAAGCAATTTCTGCAATTTCTTTCCCTTCTCCAAAAATGTGGACTATCATATGCAATTTATGAAATTTCTTTCCCTTCTAAAAAATTATGGACTATCATATGCAATTTATGGAATTTCTTTATCTTCTACAAAAACGTGGACTATCATATGCAATTTATGAAATTTCTTTCACTTCCCCAAAAGCATGGACCATCATATACAATTTCTGGAATTTCTTTTTCTTCTCCAAAAACGTTGACTATCATATGCAATTTATGGAATTTCTTTCCCTTCTCCAAAAACATGGACTATCATATAAAATTTCTAGAATTTCATTCTTTTCTCAAAAAATATGGACTATCATATGCAATTTCTAGAATTTCTTTCCATTCTGCAAAAATGTGGAGTATCATATGCAATTTCGGAAATTTCTTTCCCTTCTCCAAAAACGTGGACTATCATATGCAAATTATGAAATTTCTTTCTCTTCTCCAAAAACGTGCACTATCATATGCGATTTATGAAATTTCTTCCTCTTCTCCAAAAACGTGGTCTCTCATATGCAATTTTTGGAATTTCTTTCCCTTTTCCAAAAACGTGGACTATTATATGCAGTTTCTAGAATTTCTTTCTCTACTCCAAAAATGTTGACTATCATATGCAATTTCTGCAATTTCTTTCCCTTCTCCAAAAACGTGGACTATCATACGCAATTTATGAAATTTCTTTCCCTTCTAAAATATTATGGACTATCATATGCAATTTACGGAATTTCTTTATCTTCTATAAAAACGTGGACTATCATATGCAATTTATGAAATTTATTTCACTTCTCCAAAAGCATGGACCATCATATACAATTTTTGGAATTTCTTTTTTTCTCCAAAAATGTTGACTATCATATGCAATTTATGGAATTTCTTTCCCTTCTCCAAAAACATGGACTATCATATGAAATTTCTAGAATTTCATTCTCTTCTCAAAAAATGTGGACTATCATATGCAATTTCTAGAATTTCTTTCCCTTCTCCAAAAAGCTGGAGTATCATATGCAATTTCGAGAATTTCTTTCCCTTCTCCAAAAACATGGACTATCATATGCAATTTATGAAATTTCTTTCTCTTCTCCAAAATCGTGCACTATCATATGCGATTTATGAAATTTCTTCCTCTTCTCCAAAAACGTGGTCTCTCATATTCAATTTCTGGAATTTCTTTCCCTTCTCCAAAAACGTGGACTATTATATGCAATTTCTAGAATTTCTTTCTATTAAAAAATATTGACTATCATATGCAGTTTCTGTAATTTCTTTCCCTTCTCCAAAAACGTGGACTATCATTTGCAATTTATGAAATTTCTTTCTCTTCTCCAAAAACGTGGACCATCATATGCAATTTCTGGAATTTCTTTATCTTTTCAAAAAAGGTGGTCTCTCATATGCAATTTATGAAATTTCTTCCTCTTCACCAAAAACGTGGTCTCTCATATGCAATTTCTGGAAATTCTTTCCCTTCTCCAAAAACATGGACTATCATATGAAATTTCTAGAATTTCTTTCTCTTCTCCAAAATCGTGGACTATCATATGCAATTTCTAGAATTTCTTTCGCTTCTCCAAAAACGTGGACTATAATATGCAATTTCTGGAATCTCTTTCCCTTCTCCAAAAACGTGGACTATCATATGCAAATTACGAATTTTCATTCTCTTCTCCAAAAACGTGGATTATCATGTGCAATTTATGAAATTTCTTTCTCTTCTCCAAAATTGTGGACTATTATATGCAATTTCTAGAATTTCTTTCTCTTCTCCAAAAATATTGACTATCATATGCAATTTTTTTCCCTTCTCCAAAAACGTGGACTATCATATGCAATTTATGAAATTTCTTTCCCTTCACCAAAAACGTGGACTATCATATTCAGTTTCTAGAATCTTTTTTTCTTCTCCAAAAACATGTACTATCATATGCTATTTCTAGAGTTTCTTTCCCTTCACATAAAACATTGTCTATCATATGCAATTTATGAAATTTCTTTCGCTTCTCAAAAAATATTGACTATCATTTGCAATTTATGAAATTTTATTCTCTTCTCCAAAATCATGAACTATTATAGGCAATTTATTGAATTTCTTTATCTTCTCCAAAAACATGGACTATCATATGCAATTTATGAAATTTCTTTCCCTTCTTCAAAAACGTGGACTATTAGATGCAATTTCTAGAATTTCTTTCTCTACTCCAAAAACATGGACTATCATAAGCAATTTCTGCAATTTCTTTCCCTTCTTCAAAAACGTGGACTATCATATGCAATTTATGAAATTTCCTTCCCTTCTAAAAAATTATGGACTATTATATGCAATTTATGGAATTTTTTTATCTTCTACAAAAACGTGGACTATCATATGCAATTTATGAAATTTATTTCACTTCTCCAAAAGCATGGACCATCATATACAATTTTTGGAATTTCTTTTTTTCTCCAAAAACGTTGTCTATCATATGCGATTTATGGAATTTCTTTCCTTTCTCCAAAAACATGGACTATCATATGAAATTTCTAGAATTTCACTCTCTTCTCAAAAAATGTGGACTATCATATGCAATTTCTAGAACTTTTTCCCTTCTCCAAAAATGTGGAGTTTCATATGCAATTTCGGGAATTTCTGTCCCTTCTCCAAAAACGTGGACTATCATATGCAAATTATGAAATTTCTTTCTCTTCTCCAAAATCGTGCACTATCATATGCGATTTATGAAATTTCTTCCTCTTCTCCAAAAACTTGGTCTCTCATATGCAATTTTTGGAATTTCTTTCCCTTCTCCAAAAACGTGGACTATTATATGCAATTTCTAGAATTTCTTTCTCTTCTCCAAAAATATTGACTATCTAATGCAATTTCTGTAATTTCTTTCCCTTCTCCAAAAACGTGGACTATCATTTGCAATTTATGAAATTTCTTTCTCTTCTCCAAAAACGTGGACCATCATAAGCAATTTCTGGAATTTCTTTATCTTCTCAAAAAAGATGGTCTCTTATATGCAATTTATGAAATTTCTTCCTCTTCTCCAAAATCATGGACTATCATAGGCAATTTATTGAATTTCTTTATCTTCTCCAAAAACATGGACTATCATATGCAATTTATGAAATTTCTTTCCCTTCTCCAAAAACGTGGACTATTAGATGCAATTTCTAGAATTTCTTTCTCTACTCCGAAAATGTTGACTATCAGAAGCAATTTCTGCAATTTCTTTCCCTTCTCCAAAAACATGGACTATCATATGCAATTTATGAAATTTCTTTCCCTTCTAAAATATTATGGACTATCATATGCAATTTATGGAATTTCTTTATCTTCTACAAAAACGTGGACTATCATATGCAATTTATGAAATTTCTTTCACTTCTCCAAAAGCATGGACCATCATATACAATTTTTGGAATTTCTTTTTCTTCTCCAAAAATGTTGACTATCTTATGCAATTTATGGAATTTCTTTCCCTTCTCCAAAAACATGGACTATCATATGAAATTTCTAAAATTTCATTCTCTTCTCAAAAAAAGTGGACTATCATATGTAATTTCTAGAATTTCTTTCCCTTTTGCAAAAATGTGGAGTATCATATGCAATTTTGGGAATTTCTTTCTCTTCTCCAAAATCGTGCACTATCATATGCGATTTATGAAATTTCTTCCTCTTCTCAAAAAACGTGGTCTCTCATATTCAATTTCTGGAATTTCTTTCCCTTCTCCAAAAACGTGGACTATTATATGCAATTTCTAGAATTTCTTTCTATTAAAAAATATTGACTATCATATGCAGTTTCTGTTATTTCTTTCCCTTCTCCAAAAACGTGGACTATCATTTGCAATTTATGAAATTTCTTTCTCTTCTCCAAAAACGTGGACCATCATATGCAATTTCTGGAATTTCTTTATCTTTTCAAAAAAGGTGGTCTCTCATATGCAATTTATGAAATTTCTTCCTCTTCTCCAAAAACGTGGTCTCTCTTATGCAATTTCTAGAATTTCTTTCGCTTCTCCAAAAACGTGGACTATAATATGCAATTTCTGGAATCTCTTTCCCTTCTCCAAAAACGTGGACTATCATATGCAAATTACGAAATTTCATTCTCTTCTCCAAAAACGTGGATTATCATGTGCAATTTATGAAATTTCTTTCTCTTCTCCAAAATTGTGGACTATTATATGCAATTTCTAGAATTTCTTTCTCTTCTCCAAAAATATTGACTATCATATGCAATTTTTTTCCCTTCTCCAAAAACGTGGACTATCATATGCAATTTATGAAATTTCTTTCCCTTCACCAAAAACGTGGACTATCAAATTCAGTTTCTAGAATCTTTTTTTCTTCTCCAAAAACATGTACTATCATATACTATTTCTAGAGTTTCTTTCCCTTCACATAAAACATTGTCTATCATATGCAATTTATGAAATTTCTTTCGCTTCTCAAAAAATATTGACTATCATTTGCAATTTATGAAATTTTATTCTCTTCTCCAAAATCATGGACTATTATAGGCAATTTATTGAATTTCTTTATCTTCTCCAAAAACATGGACTATCATATGCAATTTATGAAATTTCTTTCCCTTCTTCAAAAACGTGGACTATTAGATGCAATTTCTAGAATTTCTTTCTCTACTCCAAAAATGTTGACTATCATAAGCAATTTCTGCAATTTCTTTCCCTTCTCCAAAAACGTGGACTATCATATGCAATTTATGAAATTTCCTTCCCTTCTAAAAAATTATGGACTATTATATGCAATTTATGGAATTTTTTTATCTTCTACAAAAACGTGGACTATCATATGCAATTTATGAAATTTATTTCACTTCTCCAAAAGCATGGACCATCATATACAATTTTTGGAATTTCTTTTTTTCTCCAAAAACGTTGTCTATCATATGCAATTTATGGAATTTCTTTCCTTTCTCCAAAAACATGGACTATCATATGAAATTTCTTGAATTTCACTCTCTTCTCAAAAAATGTGGACTATCATATGCAATTTCTAGAACTTTTTCCCTTCTCCAAAAATGTGGAGTTTCATATGCAATTTCGGGAATTTCTGTCCCTTCTCCAAAAACGTGGACTATCATATGCAAATTATGAAATTTCTTTCTCTTCTCCAAATTCGTGCACTATCATATGCGATTTATGAAATTTCTTCCTCTTCTCCAAAAACTTGGTCTCTCATATGCAATTTTTGGAATTTCTTTCCCTTCTCCAAAAACGTGGACTATTATATGCAATTTCTAGAATTTCTTTCTCTTCTCCAAAAATATTGACTATCTAATGCAATTTCTGTAATTTCTTTCCCTTCTCCAAAAACGTGGACTATCATTTGCAATTTATGAAATTTCTTTCTCTTCTCCAAAAACGTGGACCATCATAAGCAATTTCTGGAATTTCTTTATCTTCTCAAAAAAGGTGGTCTCTTATATGCAATTTATGAAATTTCTTCCTCTTCTCCAAAATCATGGACTATCATAGGCAATTTATTGAATTTCTTTATCTTCTCCAAAAACATGGACTATCATATGCAATTTATGAAATTTCTTTCCCTTCTCCAAAAACGTGGACTATTAGATGCAATTTCTAGAATTTCTTTCTCTACTCCGAAAATGTTGACTATCAGAAGCAATTTCTGCAATTTCTTTCCCTTCTCCAAAAACATGGACTATCATATGCAATTTATGAAATTTCTTTCCCTTCTAAAAAATTATGGACTATCATATGCAATTTATGGAATTTCTTTATCTTCTACAAAAACGTGGACTATCATATGCAATTTATGAAATTTCTTTCACTTCTCCAAAAGCATGGACCATCATATACAATTTTTGGAATTTCTTTTTCTTCTCCAAAAATGTTGACTATCTTATGCAATTTATGGAATTTCTTTCCCTTCTCCAAAAACATGGACTATCATATGAAATTTCTAAAATTTCATTCTCTTCTCAAAAAAAGTGGACTATCATATGTAATTTCTAGAATTTCTTTCCCTTTTGCAAAAATGTGGAGTATCATATGCAATTTTGGGAATTTCTTTCTCTTCTCCAAAATCGTGCACTATCATATGCGATTTATGAAATTTCTTCCTCTTCTCAAAAAACGTGGTCTCTCATATTCAATTTCTGGAATTTCTTTCCCTTCTCCAAAAACGTGGACTATTATATGCAATTTCTAGAATTTCTTTCTATTAAAAAATATTGACTATCATATGCAGTTTCTGTTATTTCTTTCCCTTCTCCAAAAACGTGG
Source organism: Vicia villosa (assembly GCF_029867415.1). Lineage (NCBI taxonomy): Eukaryota > Viridiplantae > Streptophyta > Magnoliopsida > Fabales > Fabaceae > Vicia > Vicia villosa. The sequence continues at coordinate 7,033,649 of NC_081185.1, forward strand.
ACTATCATTTGCAATTTATGAAATTTCTTTCTCTTCTCCAAAAACGTGGACCATCATATGCAATTTCTGGAATTTCTTTATCTTTTCAAAAAAGGTGGTCTCTCATATGCAATTTATGAAATTTCTTCCTCTTCTCCAAAAACGTGGTCTCTCTTATGCAATTTCTAGAATTTCTTTCGCTTCTCCAAAAACGTGGACTATAATATGCAATTTCTGGAATCTCTTTCCCTTCTCCAAAAACGTGGACTATCATATGCAAATTACGAAATTTCATTCTCTTCTCCAAAAACGTGGATTATCATGTGCAATTTATGAAATTTCTTTCTCTTCTCCAAAATTGTGGACTATTATATGCAATTTCTAGAATTTCTTTCTCTTCTCCAAAAATATTGACTATCATATGCAATTTTTTTCCCTTCTCCAAAAACGTGGACTATCATATGCAATTTATGAAATTTCTTTCCCTTCACCAAAAACGTGGACTATCAAATTCAGTTTCTAGAATCTTTTTTTCTTCTCCAAAAACATGTACTATCATATACTATTTCTAGAGTTTCTTTCCCTTCACATAAAACATTGTCTATCATATGCAATTTATGAAATTTCTTTCGCTTCTCAAAAAATATTGACTATCATTTGCAATTTATGAAATTTTATTCTCTTCTCCAAAATCATGGACTATTATAGGCAATTTATTGAATTTCTTTATCTTCTCCAAAAACATGGACTATCATATGCAATTTATGAAATTTCTTTCCCTTCTTCAAAAACGTGGACTATTAGATGCAATTTCTAGAATTTCTTTCTCTACTCCAAAAATGTTGACTATCATAAGCAATTTCTGCAATTTCTTTCCCTTCTCCAAAAACGTGGACTATCATATGCAATTTATGAAATTTCCTTCCCTTCTAAAAAATTATGGACTATTATATGCAATTTATGGAATTTTTTTATCTTCTACAAAAACGTGGACTATCATATGCAATTTATGAAATTTATTTCACTTCTCCAAAAGCATGGACCATCATATACAATTTTTGGAATTTCTTTTTTTCTCCAAAAACGTTGTCTATCATATGCAATTTATGGAATTTCTTTCCTTTCTCCAAAAACATGGACTATCATATGAAATTTCTTGAATTTCACTCTCTTCTCAAAAAATGTGGACTATCATATGCAATTTCTAGAACTTTTTCCCTTCTCCAAAAATGTGGAGTTTCATATGCAATTTCGGGAATTTCTGTCCCTTCTCCAAAAACGTGGACTATCATATGCAAATTATGAAATTTCTTTCTCTTCTCCAAAATCGTGCACTATCATATGCGATTTATGAAATTTCTTCCTCTTCTCCAAAAACTTGGTCTCTCATATGCAATTTTTGGAATTTCTTTCCCTTCTCCAAAAACGTGGACTATTATATGCAATTTCTAGAATTTCTTTCTCTTCTCCAAAAATATTGACTATCTAATGCAATTTCTGTAATTTCTTTCCCTTCTCCAAAAACGTGGACTATCATTTGCAATTTATGAAATTTCTTTCTCTTCTCCAAAAACGTGGACCATCATAAGCAATTTCTGGAATTTCTTTATCTTCTCAAAAAAGGTGGTCTCTTATATGCAATTTATGAAATTTCTTCCTCTTCTCCAAAATCATGGACTATCATAGGCAATTTATTGAATTTCTTTATCTTCTCCAAAAACATGGACTATCATATGCAATTTATGAAATTTCTTTCCCTTCTCCAAAAACGTGGACTATTAGATGCAATTTCTAGAATTTCTTTCTCTACTCCGAAAATGTTGACTATCAGAAGCAATTTCTGCAATTTCTTTCCCTTCTCCAAAAACATGGACTATCATATGCAATTTATGAAATTTCTTTCCCTTCTAAAAAATTATGGACTATCATATGCAATTTATGGAATTTCTTTATCTTCTACAAAAACGTGGACTATCATATGCAATTTATGAAATTTCTTTCACTTCTCCAAAAGCATGGACCATCATATACAATTTTTGGAATTTCTTTTTCTTCTCCAAAAATGTTGACTATCTTATGCAATTTATGGAATTTCTTTCCCTTCTCCAAAAACATGGACTATCATATGAAATTTCTAAAATTTCATTCTCTTCTCAAAAAAAGTGGACTATCATATGTAATTTCTAGAATTTCTTTCCCTTTTGCAAAAATGTGGAGTATCATATGCAATTTTGGGAATTTCTTTCTCTTCTCCAAAATCGTGCACTATCATATGCGATTTATGAAATTTCTTCCTCTTCTCCAAAAACGTGGTCTCTCATATTCAATTTCTGGAATTTCTTTCCCTTCTCCAAAAATGTGGACTATTATATGCAATTTCTAGAATTTCTTTCTATTAAAAAATATTGACTATCATATGCAGTTTCTGTAATTTCTTTCCCTTCTCCAAAAACGTGGACTATCATTTGCAATTTATGAAATTTCTTTCTCTTCTCCAAAAATGTGGACCATCATATGCAATTTCTGGAATTTCTTTATCTTTTCAAAAAAGGTGGTCTCTCATATGCAATTTATGAAATTTCTTCCTCTTCTCCAAAAACGTGGTCTCTCTTATGCAATTTCTAGAATTTCTTTCGCTTCTCCAAAAACGTGGACTATCATATGCAAATTATGAAATTTCTTTCTCTTCTCCAAAATCGTGCACTATCATATGCGATTTATGAAATTTCTTCCTCTTCTCCAAAAACTTGGTCTCTCATATGCAATTTTTGGAATTTCTTTCCCTTCTCCAAAAACGTGGACTATTATATGCAATTTCTAGAATTTCTTTCTCTTCTCCAAAAATATTGACTATCTAATGCAATTTCTGTAATTTCTTTCCCTTCTCCAAAAACGTGGACTATCATTTGCAATTTATGAAATTTCTTTCTCTTCTCCAAAAACGTGGACCATCATAAGCAATTTCTGGAATTTCTTTATCTTCTCAAAAAAGGTGGTCTCTTATATGCAATTTATGAAATTTCTTCCTCTTCTCCAAAATCATGGACTATCATAGGCAATTTATTGAATTTCTTTATCTTCTCCAAAAACATGGACTATCATATGCAATTTATGAAATTTCTTTCCCTTCTCCAAAAACGTGGACTATTAGATGCAATTTCTAGAATTTCTTTCTCTACTCCGAAAATGTTGACTATCAGAAGCAATTTCTGCAATTTCTTTCCCTTCTCCAAAAACATGGACTATCATATGCAATTTATGAAATTTCTTTCCCTTCTAAAAAATTATGGACTATCATATGCAATTTATGGAATTTCTTTATCTTCTACAAAAACGTGGACTATCATATGCAATTTATGAAATTTCTTTCACTTCTCCAAAAGCATGGACCATCATATACAATTTTTGGAATTTCTTTTTCTTCTCCAAAAATGTTGACTATCTTATGCAGTTTATGGAATTTCTTTCCCTTCTCCAAAAACATGGACTATCATATGAAATTTCTAAAATTTCATTCTCTTCTCAAAAAAAGTGGACTATCATATGTAATTTCTAGAATTTCTTTCCCTTTTGCAAAAATGTGGAGTATCATATGCAATTTTGGGAATTTATTTCTCTTCTCCAAAATCGTGCACTATCATATGCGATTTATGAAATTTCTTCCTCTTCTCCAAAAACGTGGTCTCTCATATTCAATTTCTGGAATTTCTTTCCCTTCTCCAAAAATGTGGACTATTATATGCAATTTCTAGAATTTCTTTCTATTAAAAAATATTGACTATCATATGCAGTTTCTGTAATTTCTTTCCCTTCTCCAAAAACGTGGACTATCATTTGCAATTTATGAAATTTCTTTCTCTTCTCCAAAAACGTGGACCATCATAAGCAATTTCTGGAATTTCTTTATCTTCTCAAAAAAGGTGGTCTCTTATATGCAATTTATGAAATTTCTTCCTCTTCTCCAAAATCATGGACTATCATAGGCAATTTATTGAATTTCTTTATCTTCTCCAAAAACATGGACTATCATATGCAATTTATGAAATTTCTTTCCCTTCTCCAAAAACGTGGACTATTAGATGCAATTTCTAGAATTTCTTTCTCTACTCCGAAAATGTTGACTATCAGAAGCAATTTCTGCAATTTCTTTCCCTTCTCCAAAAACATGGACTATCATATGCAATTTATGAAATTTCTTTCCCTTCTAAAAAATTATGGACTATCATATGCAATTTATGGAATTTCTTTATCTTCTACAAAAACGTGGACTATCATATGCAATTTATGAAATTTCTTTCACTTCTCCAAAAGCATGGACCATCATATACAATTTTTGGAATTTCTTTTTCTTCTCCAAAAATGTTGACTATCTTATGCAATTTATGGAATTTCTTTCCCTTCTCCAAAAACATGGACTATCATATGAAATTTCTAAAATTTCATTCTCTTCTCAAAAAAAGTGGACTATCATATGTAATTTCTAGAATTTCTTTCCCTTTTGCAAAAATGTGGAGTATCATATGCAATTTTGGGAATTTCTTTCTCTTCTCCAAAATCGTGCACTATCATATGCGATTTATGAAATTTCTTCCTCTTCTCCAAAAACGTGGTCTCTCATATTCAATTTCTGGAATTTCTCTCCCTTCTCCAAAAATGTGGACTATTATATGCAATTTCTAGAATTTCTTTCTATTAAAAAATATTGACTATCATATGCAGTTTCTGTAATTTCTTTCCCTTCTCCAAAAACGTGGACTATCATTTGCAATTTATGAAATTTCTTTCTCTTCTCCAAAAATGTGGACCATCATATGCAATTTCTGGAATTTCTTTATCTTTTCAAAAAAGGTGGTCTCTCATATGCAATTTATGAAATTTCTTCCTCTTCTCCAAAAACGTGGTCTCTCTTATGCAATTTCTAGAATTTCTTTCGCTTCTCCAAAAACGTGGACTATAATATGCAATTTCTGGAATTTCTTTCCCTTCTCCAAAAACGTGGACTATCATATGCAAATTACGAATTTTCTTTCTCTTCTACAAAAACGTGGATTATCATGTGCAATTTATGAAATTTCTTTCTCTTCTCCAAAAATGTGGACTATTATATGCAATTTCTAGAATTTCTTTCTCTTCTCCAAAAATATTGACTATCATATGCAATTTTTTTCCCTTCTCCAAAAACGTGGACTATCATATGCAATTTATGAAATTTCTTTCCCTTCACCAAAAACGTGGACTATCATATTCAATTTCTAGAATCTTTTTCTCTTCTCCAAAAACATGGACTATCATATGTTATTTCTAGAGTTTCTTTCCCTTAACATAACACATTGTCTATCATATGCAATTTATGAAATTTCTTTCGCTTCTCAAAAAATATGGACTATCATATGCAATTTATGAAATTTTATTCTCTTCTCCAAAATCATGGACTATCATAGGCAATTTATTGAATTTCTTTATCTTCTCCAAAAACATGGACTATTATATGCAATTTATGAAATTTCTTTCCCTTCTTCAAAAACATGGACTACTAGATGCAATTTCTAGAATTTCTTTCTCTACTCCAAAAATGTTGACTATCATAAGCAATTTCTGCAATTTCTTTCCCTTCTCCAAAAACGTGGACTATCATACGCAATTTATGAAATTTCTTTCCCTTCTAAAAAATTATGGACTATCATATGCAATTTACGGAATTTCTTTATCTTCTATAAAAACGTGGACTATCATATGCAATTTATGAAATTTATTTCACTTCTCCAAAAGCATGGACCATCATATACAATTTTTGGAATTTCTTTTTTTCTCCAAAAACGTTGACTATCATATGCAATTTATGGAATTTCTTTCCCTTCTCCAAAAACATGGACTATCATATGAAATTTCTAGAATTTCATTCTCTTCTCAAAAAAAGTGGACTATCATATGCAATTTCGGGAATTTCTTTCCCTTCTCCAAAAACATGGACTATCATATGCAATTTATGAAATTTCTTTCTCTTCTCCAAAATCGTGCACTATCATATGCGATTTATGAAATTTCTTCCTCTTCTCCAAAAACGTGGTCTCTCATATTCAATTTTTGGAATTTCTTTCCCTTCTCCAAAAACGTGGACTATTATATGCAATTTCTAGAATTTCTTTCTATTAAAAAATATTGACTATCATATGCAGTTTCTGTAATTTCTTTCCCTTCTCCAAAAACGTGGACTATCATTTGCAATTTATGAAATTTCTTTCTCTTCTCCAAAAACGTGGACCATCATATGCAATTTCTGGAATTTCTTTATCTTTTCAAAAAAGGTGGTCTCTCATATGCAATTTATGAAATTTCTTCCTCTTCACCAAAAACGTGGTCTCTCATATGCAATTTCTGGAAATTCTTTCCCTTCTCCAAAAACATGGACTATCATATGAAATTTCTAGAATTTCTGTCCCTTCTCCAAAAACGTGGACTATCATATGCAAATTATGAAATTTCTTTCTCTTCTCCAAAATCGTGCACCATCATATGCGATTTATGAAATTTCTTCCTCTTCTCCAAAAACTTGGCCTCTCATATGCAATTTTTGGAATTTCTTTCCCTTCTCCAAAAACGTGGACTATTATATGCAATTTCTAGAATTTCTTTCTCTTCTCCAAAAATATTGACTATCTAATGCAATTTCTGTAATTTCTTTCCCTTCTCCAAAAACGTGGACTATCATTTGCAATTTATGAAATTTCTTTCTCTTCTCCAAAAATGTGGACCATCATAAGCAATTTCTGGAATTTCTTTATCTTCTCAAAAAAGGTGGTCTCTTATATGCAATTTATGAAATTTCTTCCTCTTCTCCAAAATCATGGACTATCATAGGCAATTTCTTGAATTTCTTTATCTTCTCCAAAAACATGGACTATCATATGCAATTTATGAAATTTCTTTCCCTTCTCCAAAAACGTGGACTATTAGATGCAATTTCTAGAATTTCTTTCTCTACTCCGAAAATGTTGACTATCATAAGCAATTTCTGCAATTTCTTTCCCTTCTCCAAAAACATGGACTATCATATGCAATTTATGAAATTTCTTTCCCTTCTAAAAAATTATGGACTATCATATGCAATTTATGGAATTTCTTTATCTTCTACAAAAACGTGGACTATCATATGCAATTTATGAAATTTCTTTCACTTCTCCAAAAGCATGGACCATCATATACAATTTTTGGAATTTCTTTTTCTTCTCCAAAAACGTTGACTATCTTATGCAATTTATGGAATTTCTTTCCCTTCTCCAAAAACATGGACTATCATATGAAATTTCTAAAATTTCATTCTCTTCTCAAAAAAAGTGGACTATCATATGTAATTTCTAAAATTTCTTTCCCTTTTGCAAAAATGTGGAGTATCATATGCAATTTTGGGAATTTCTTTCCCTTCTCCAAAAACGTGGACTATCATATGCAAATTATGAAATTTCTTTCTTTTCTCAAAAAACATGCACTATCATATGCGATTTATGAAATTTCTTCCTCTTCTCCAAAAACATGGTCTCTCATATGCAATTTTTGGAATTTCTTTCCCTTCTCCAAAAATGTGGACTATTATATGCAATTTCTAGAATTTCTTTCTTTTCCCCAAAAATGTTGACTATCATATGCAATTTCTGCAATTTCTTTTCCTTCTCCAAAAACGTGGACTATCATATGCAATTTATGAAATTTCTTTCTCTACTCCAAAAACGTGGACCATCATATGCAATTTCTGGAATTTCTTTATCTTCTCAAAAAAGGTGGTCTTTCATATGCAACTTTTGAAATTTCTTCCTCTTCTCCAAAAACGTGGTCTCTCATATGCAATTTCTGGAATTTCTTTCCCTTATCCAAAAACATGGACTTTCATATGAAATTTCTAGAATTTCTTTCTCTTCTCCAAAATCGTGGATTATCTGTCATACCCCAAAATTTGCCTTCTTTATCCCACCTACAATTAGGGTTCTATCCAAGCAACATTCTATAAGTCAAGGCAAAAGTTTTATGGTTCATAATGACTTAGGATAACTCTATGGCAAAAGTCAAGGACCTACTCCAAAAGTTACCTGCTCAAACAAACTCCAAGATTCACAGTCAACTAATTAAACCTAAAAGTCAACCACAATCAAAGCATGGTCCAAACCTCTAATCATTGATCAAACATCAATTATAGAAGTGCATATCCATCATTTGATCAAAATTTGATCATGATTTATCAGTAGAAACTCATAGATGAACAAATACAAAAAGGTTCAAATTAGGGTTTCTATAGGAGGAAGTCAACTCAACTTTGACTGGCCATAACTTTCACATGGAACATCAAAAATTCCCCACTCAAAGCCTATTTGGAAGGAAATTGGATTCTCTACAACTTTGCCTCTCAAAAGCCAAGGCTAGAAATGATTCATTTGAGAGGTATAATGCAAAAGATTACAGGTCCTTTTCAAGCATCCTCCAAAAGCAGTTTTTTGTCAAAGGGGATATGATTAAGATAAAAGCTCCAACTGAAAAATATGTTCCAAAGTGGCTTATAGAGGACCTCTTGAGGTTTCCAAAAAGTCCTAGAACTCCCTCATAGCTTAAAAAATGAGTGAGATATGCTTGGTCAAAGTTGTGTAATTTTAGAGGACCAAATGTGAAATAAAGGAGGTCCAAATTGAATTTCTTGCAAGTGGGCCTATATTTTATGACTCAAACTTGATCCACAAGTTATCCAAACCATATGCAACGAATTTCACCTTTTATTTAATTTTTATATGATTTTTATTTCATTTAAAAATGATTTAAAATAATATAATTGAAGAAGAATCAAATATTATGGTAAAAAGATTCACATTGATCATTTCCAATCACAATTATGACAAAATAATTAAATATTTTCGTGCACAATTAATTCAGAAAAAAATAGTATAATATTTGACTAAATTAGAAAGCTTCCAAATCAAATTTTTAATCAAAATTCCCAAAGTTGCAAGATTGGATTCAAATGAGATTTTGGACTTTTTTGTTAACCTAAATCGTTGCCTATAAGTATCTAACATATACCACATGAATAAGGGTTGCAATTTCTGGCTTGAGAAGAGTTGACAAGAACACAAAATCTCTAAGAAAACTCAATTTCGGTTTCAAGAATTGGAAGAGTTTCAAAGAGATTTAAACATTGCTGCACGTTCCTTGGAGCACTCTGAGTCTATTTGGATTATTGCACGACTTCAACACCCCAAAAACAATCTCCAATAAGCCAAAGTAAGTCTCTACGAATCTTGAATCGATTAGCATGATATGAGCATATCCATGATGTTTTGATTATGTGTTTGGCTTTGTATAATTGTTATGAATGTTTCTGGAGTGTTGATTAAGTTTATGTGCCTTCTAGCGTGATCGGCCATTAGAGGCCGAGCGAAGCTTTTAGGGTTTGAATTAGGGGTTTTTTGTTAGAGATAAAATTGGGGCTAATTAAGAACGTAGTTAAGTTCGTATGGTCGGGACGAAAAGAATAGGATGGTTGCGCCATATTTATATGCTTGTGTGTGTTAATCGCTATTTTCCAAGCCTGTTCGCTATGAAAGAATCGTAGCAAATTCGTAGCAAATTTTTACAGGTTTTGTGATTTCTTTGGGGAAGACGATCATGTGGCATCACGTTATTGGATTGTTTGAACTGCGCGCGCGTTTTCCATTTGTCTGTTTCAGTTTTTTACATGTATTATAACGAGCGCATATGGTAAATGATTGAGTAATTTGGTTGGGTTGGTTAAAAGGCGCGTATGGAAGTGGAGGGTCGCAGGTTCGAGCCCTCCCTCCAACATTCTTTTTATGAAAAGCTTGTTCCTGATTCAATACACGCGCGCCTAAATAGGGTACCATGATCCCTCATAATCTGGCCATAGAAATCACCCTAGCTTTAGATCAACGCTCCCAGACACGCACCCCACGCCATGAACCCTCACGAATGCCACACAGGAATACCAGATTTCTTCCTTAATGGGCCAGGCCCTTGCTATCAACACCCCTTTTGTTTCCTTCCTCGAAATTAAATACACCCCCCTTTGTTACATAAAAAATAAATGATAGGAATTAATAATTTTTAATTGTTTGAATATAATTATTTTCTCCTCGATCCAATTATTATTATTAGTCGCATTGACGAGAGATGAAAATTAATTGATTTAATTTTATTAATTTAATTTAACACTAATATTTATCCTGTTTGAAATTCTCTTATTGATCCGATTGAATCTATTGGTCGTCTTAGATAAGAGATAATAATTAATTCATAAATTAATTTGTCATCGTGTAATAGCTGAATTTATCGGTTATGAGAGTTGATGGTAAAAATAACTTGTTAAAATACATTTCATTCGATGCCCGCGACGATCAAATCTATTGATCAGAGTAATTAGTGATACACAATTTAATTCGTTAATTATTATGATCAAATCTATTGATCATCGCACCTAACGAAAACATATTAAATCAGGGTTGTACGCCCACAACCTTAAAACACTTCCCAAACCTTTTTCAAAATTACGATAAGGCAACTCAAAAGCCTTCAAACCATATCAGATCAAACTCCAATCCTAAGGCGTATAACCCTTTCCCGAACTACGTAGACTCTGATCCTCCCTAAGGAGGTACGTAGGCACTTGGCAACAAGGCAAGTCCCCTCCCCCATAAATCTCATTTTTCCCGATTTAAATTATAAATATTTAATTATGATAATTATTTGCCTTAACCCTGTTTGTCATCTTTCTTTATCTTTTTGCCACAAACCTTGACTCTACAATGCAAACCTTAGGAAAGGGTTTAGGGTGCCTAACACCTTCCCTCGACCTGAAATAGTATCTTACCCTGAATCTTTATAACTGCGCGAGGGTTCCTATTCGCCTTGGTAGTGGCGACTCTAAAACATTAATTTTTAGGGCAGATTGCTACACTATCATATGCAATTTCTAGAATTTCTTTCGCTTCTCCAAAAACGTGGACTATATCATATGCAATTTCTGGAATTTCTTTCCCTTCTCCAAAAACGTTGACTATCATATGCAGTTTCTTTCCCTTCTCCAAAAACGTGGCCTATCATATGCAATTTATGAAATTTCTTTCTCTTCTCCCAAAACATGGACCATCATATCAATTTCTGGAATTTCTTTCACTTCTCCAAAAACGTGGACTATCATATGCAATTTATGAAATTTCTTTCCCTTCTCCAAAAACGTGGACTATTAGATGCAATTTCTAGAATTTCTTTCTCTACTCCAAAAATGTGGACTATCATACGCAATTTCTGGAATTTCTTTCCCTTCTCCAAAAACTTTGACTATCATATGCAGTTTCTTTCCCTTCTCCAAAAACGTGGCCTATCATATGCAATTTATGAAATTTCTTTCTCTTTTCCCAAAACGTGGACCGTCATATCAATTTTTGGAATTTCTTTCACTTCTCCAAAAACGTGGACTATCATATGCAATTTATGAAATTTCTTCCACTTCTCCAAAAACGTGGTCTCTCATATGCATTTTCTGGAATTTCTTTCCCTTTTCCAAAAACGTGGACTATCAAATTCAATTTCTAGAATCTTTTTCTCTTCTCCAAAATCATGGACGATTATAGGAAATTTATTGAATTTCTTTATCTTCTCCAAAAACATTGTCTATCATATGCAATTTATGAAATTTCTTTCGCTTCTCAAAAAATATGGACTATCATATGCAATTTCTGGAATTTCCTTTTCTTCTCCAAAAACGTGGACTATCATATGCAATTTATGAAATTTCTCTCCCTTCTCCAAAAACGTGGACTATTAGATGCAATTTCTAGAATTTCTTTCTCTACTCCAAAAATCTGGACTATCATACGCAATTTCTGGAATTTCTCTCCCTTCTCCAAAAACGTTGACTATCATATGCAGTTTCTTTCCCTTCTCCAAAAACATGGCCTATCATATGCAATTTATGAAATTTCTTTCTCTTCTCCCAAAACATAGACCATCATATCAATTTCTGGAATTTCTTTCACTTCTCCAAAAACGTGGACTATCATATGCAATTTATGAAATTTCTTCCACTTCTCCAAAAACGTGGTCTCTCATTTGCAATTTCAGGAATTTCTTTCCCTTTTCCAAAAACATGGACTATCATATTCAATTTCTAGAATCTTTTTCTCTTCTCCAAAATCATGGACGATTATAGGCAATTTATTGAATTTCTTTATCTTCTCCAGAAACATTGTATATCATATGCAATTTATGAAATTTCTTTCGCTTCTCAAAAAAATATGGACTATCATATGCAATTTCTGGAATTTCTTTTTCTTCTCCAAAAACGTGGACTATGATATGCAATTTATGAAATTTCTTTCCCTTCTCCAAAAACGTGGACTATGAGATGCAATTTCTAGAATTTCTTTCTCTACTCCAAAAATGTGGACTATCATATGCAATTTAAGAAATTTCTTTCTTTTCTCTAAAATCATGGACTATCTTATGCAATTTATTGAATTTCTTTATCTTCTCCAAAAACATGGACAATCATATGCAATTTATGAAATTTCTTTCACTTCTCCAAAAGCATGGACCATTATATACAATTTATGAAATTTCTTTTTCTTCTCCGAAAACGTGGACTATCATATGCAATTTATGAAATTTCTTCCACTTCTCCAAAAACGTGGTCTCTCATATGCAATTTATGAAATTTTATTCTCTTCTCCAAAAACGTGGACTATCATATTCAATTTCTGGAATTTCTTTATCTTCTCCAAAAAGATGGACAATCATATGCAATTTATGAAATTTCTTTCCTTTCTCCAAAAACGTGGACTATTAGATGCAATTTCTCTCTTCTCCAAAAATAGTGACTATCATATGCAATTTCTTTCCCTTCTCCAAAAACGTGGACTATCATATGCAATTTATGAAATTTCTTTCTCTTCTCCAAAAACGTGGTCTATCATATGCAAATTCTGGAATTTATTTCCCTTCTCCAAAAATGTGGACTATCATATGCAATTTTTGGAATTTCTTTATCTTCTCAAACAAGGTGGTCTCTCATATGCAATTTCAGAAATTTCTTCCTCTTCTCCAAAAACGTGGTCTCTCATATGCAATTTCTGGAATTTATTTCCCTTCTCCAAAACCATGGACTATCATATGAAATTTCTAGAATTTCTTTCTCTTCTCCAAAATAGTGGACTATCATATGCAATTTCTAGAATTTCTTTCGCTTCTCCAAAAACGTGGACTATCATATGCAATTTCTGCAATTTCTTTCCCTTCTCCAAAAACGTGGACTATCATATGCAAATTATGAATTTTCGTTCTCTTCTCCAAAAACATGGACAATCATATGCAATTTATGAAATTTCTTTCTCTTCTCCAAAAACGTGGACTATTATATGCAATTTCTAGATTTTCTATCCCTTTTCCAAAAACGTGGACTATTATATGCAATTTCTAGAATTTCTTTCTCTTCTCCAAAAATAGTGACTATCATATGCAATTTCTGCAATTTCTTTCCCTTCTCCAAAAATGTGGATTATCATATGCAATTTATGAAATTTCTTTCTCTTCTCCAAAAACGTGGACCATCATATGCAATTTTTGGAATTTATTTATCTTCTCATAAAAGGTGGTCTCTCATTTGTAATTTATGAAATTTCTTCCTCTTCTCCAAAAACGTGGTCTCTCATATGCAATTTCTGGAATTTATTTCCCTTCTCCAAAACCATGGACTATCATATGAAATTTCTAGAATTTCTTTCTCTTCTCCAAAATCGTGGACCATCATATGCAATTTCTAGAATTTCTTTCGCTTCTCCAAAAACGTGGACTATCATATGCAATTTCGGGAATTTCTTTCCCTTCTCCAAAAACGTGGACTATCATATGCAAATTATGAATTTTCTTTCTCTTCTCCAAAAACGTGGACTATCATATGAAATTTATGAAAAAAAAATTTCTTCTCCAAAAACGTGGACTATTATATGCAATTTCTAGAATTTCATTCCCTTCTTCAAAAACGTGGACTATTATATGCAATTTCTAGAATTTCTTTCTCTTCTCCAAAAATAGTGACTATCATATGCAATTTCTTTCCCTTCTCCAAAAACGTGGACTATCATATGCAATTTATGAAATTTCTTTCTCTTCTCCAAAAACTTGAACCATCATATGCAATTTTTCCAATTTCATTATCTTCTCAAAAAACGTGGTCTCTCATATGCAATTTCTGGGATTTCTTTCCCTTCTCCAAAACCATGGACTATCATATGAAACTTCTAGATTTTCTTTCTCTTCTCCAAAATTGTGGACTATTGTATGCAATTTCTAGAATTTCTTTCGCTTCTCCAAAAACGTGAACTATCATATGCAATTTATGAAATTTCTTTCTCTTCTCCAAAAACGTGGACCATCATATACAATTTTTGGAATTTCTTTATCTTCTCAAACAAGGTGGTCTCTCATATGCAATTTATGAAATTTCTTCCTCTTCTCCAAAAACGTGGTCTCTCATATGCAATTTCTGGAATTTATTTCCCTTCTCCAAAACCATGGACTATCATATGAAATTTCTAGAATTTCTTTCTCTTTTCCAAAATCGTGGACTATCATATACAATTTCTAGAATTTCTTTCGCTTCTCCAAAAACATGGACTATCATATGCAATTTCTGGAATTTCTTTTGATGATGGCAAACCAGTAGTCGAGGCTTTGGTAGTAAGAGATAAAGACTCAACAATGCTCCCCCGTACATTCAGCATCTATTTCTCGACAAGGCAATCTCTCAACAAAGCTCCCCCGTACACTCAGCATCTATCTCCCCCTTTGTCAACATCAAAAAGAGATACAGCGAAAAGAGAAAAGTAACGAGAGAAACATAGATAAAATGCTAGCATTCATAAAAAGGTAGCCAGTTATAGCATGAGAGTCAAATGAGCAAGAGCGATATATGTATGAAGTCACTATAAGCATGTTAATTGATAGCATATTATAGTATCAATAATATTTTTGGAAGTGAACAACAATAACGTTACCGCTTTCTCAACTTTAATGGCAGCCTTGAATCAATGTGGAATGACGCCTGGCTAGATGATGAACTACCTTTACGCTAAGAAAAATGTTAGCAAAAGAAAACATATATATATATATATATATATATATATATATATATATATATATATATATATATATAAAGTAAAGGAATAATATTAAGAGAGAACAAACGTAATTAGCCCAAATTAGAGATATCGAGTATCCCTAATTCCCTACGAATGTTGAAGTATTGCTCCGTTGCTAGAGGTTTGGTGAAGATGTCAGTTAGTTGCTTCTTGCTTTCTACATGTTCAAATGTAACGTCTCCTTTTTCTACATGATCTCGTAGAAAGTGATGTCTTATTTCAATATGCTTGGTACGTGAGTGTAAGACAGGATTTTTACTCAAGTTTATGGCACTTGTGTTATCGCACATGATAGGTATGCGATCAAGCTTAATACCAAAGTCAAGAAGTTGTTGCTTGAGCCATAATATTTGTGCACAGCAGCTTCCAGCAGCTACATATTCTGCCTCAGCAGTAGATAATGCAACCGATACTTGTTTCTTGCTATGCCAACTTATTAATGAATTTGAGAATAGATGACACGTTCCACTGGTGCTTTTTCTATCGGATTTGCAGCCAGCAAAATCTGAATCAGAGAATCCTACCAAATGACACTCATTTCCCTTTGGATACCATAGGCCATATGTAGTAGTTCCACGTAAGTATCGCAGAATTCTTTTGACAGCTTTCAAGTGAGATTCTTTTGGACAAGATTGATATCTTGCGCACATACACACACTAAACATGATGTCTGGTCTTGAGGCAGTAAGATACAATAGTGAACCTATCATACCTCGGTATAATTTCACGTCAACCTCTTTACCTTTTTCATCTTTGTCTAGATTAGTATTTGTTGCCATAGGTGTGTCAATTTCTTTTGCTTCACTCATTCCAAATCTTTTGAGCAGCTCCGTACAGTATTTAGTTTGATTCACAAATGTTCCATGACTGAGTTGCTTGATTTGTAGGCCAAGGAAGAAATTTAGCTCACCCATGAGACTCATCTCAAATTCACTCTGCATAAGCTTAGAAAAATCTTTGACAAGTTTTGCATTAGTCGACCCAAATATAATGTCATCTACATAAATTTGGACTAAGAGAATATCTTTATCTTTTCTTTTAATAAAGAGAGTAGTGTCAACTTTACCCCTAGAGTACCCTTGACTAAGGAGAAATTTGCTCAAACGTTCGTACCAAGCCCGAGGGGCTTGTTTAAGACCGTATAGAGCACGTTTCAGCTTATAGACATGAGTTGGATACATGTAATTCTCAAAGCCGGGTGGCTGAGCAACATAGACTTCTTCATTTATATAGCCATTTAGAAAGGCACTTTTAACATCCATTTGAAATAGTTTGAAGTCTTTAGAACAAGCATAAGCAAGTAAGAGACGAATAGCTTCGAGACGTGCTACAGGAGCGTATGTCTCTTCATAATCAATACCTTCCTCTTGATTATAACCTTGGGCAACTAATCTAGCTTTGTTTCTAGTAATAACGCCGTTTTCATCAAGTTTGTTACGAAAAACCCATCTAGTGCCTATTACTTGATGATCTCCCGGATGAGGGACTAAGTCCCAAACATCATTCCGTTTAAATTGGTTTAATTCTTCTTGCATGGCCATTAGCCAATGCTCATCAAGTAATGCATCCTTAGCGTTTTTCGGCTCAACATGTGAAACAAAAGCAAAATGATGACAGAAGTTACTTATCTTTGAGCGTGTTGTAACGCCCCTTGAGATGTCTCCTATTATATTGTCAATTGGATGGTCTTTCACATTTGTCCAGGCTTTGGGAAGTTCTTCATTGTTTGAGATGCTTTCTTTTTCATTTTCATTGTGAGACTCATCTTTCTCTCTCTCAGCATCTTTCTTTACAATACTTTCATTCTCGTCTTCCTTATCCTTGACAATGTCTTCAGTGGACGGACCTGCACCATTAAATGAAAGACCTTTCTCGACATATTTTGCATAAGATTCATCAAAAGACACGTGTACTGACTCTTCTACTACAAGTAATCTCTTATTATATATCCGATATGCTTTGCTAGATTGTGAGTAACCAAGGAATATGCCCTCATCAGCTTTAGCATCGAATTTACCAAGATTATCCTTACCATTGTTCAAAACAAAACACTTGCAACCGAATACATGGAGATGAGATACATTTGGTTTTCTACCTTTTAGTAATTCATAGGGAGTTTTGTTCAGTATAGGACGTATTATTATCCTATTCAAAACATAACATGCTGTACTAATCGCGTCAGCCCAGAAATACTTTGGTAGATTACCCTCATTCAGCATTGTTCTTGCCAGCTCCTCTAGAACCCGGTTTTTACGTTCAACTACTCCGTTTTGTTGAGGTGTTCTAGGAGCTGAAAAGTTATGCTCAATTCCATGTTTATCACAGTATTTTTCAAAAAGAATGTTTTCAAACTCTCCACCGTGATCACTTCGAATTGCAACTATTTTGTTGTTCATTTTGTTTTGACATAATCTTGCAAACTGTGTGAAAGCTGGAAAAGTTTAATCCTTACTAGGTAAAAAGATTGTCCAACAAAATCTCGAGTAATCATCGACAATGACAAAACCATAGGTGTTTCCACCTATGCTTTTAGTCCTTGAAGGGCCAAAGAGATCCATGTGAAGTAGTTCAAGAGGGCGTGATGTTGAAACCACGTTCTTTGATTTAAAAGAGATTTTTGTTTGCTTTCCCTTTTGACAAGCATCACATAGATGATCTTTTGAAAACTTTATTTTAGGTAAGCCGATTACTAAATCTTTTGAGACAACCTTATTAAGTAAGTCAAAATTTATGTGGGCGAGACGTCTATGCCAAAGCCATGAGTCTTTGCTCAGAGCAACTAGACACTTGGTACTAGACTTAGATACCTCATCCAAGTTTAGCATGTAGATGTTGTTTACTCTTAAGCCCTTAAACATAATGTCTCTTTTCTTAGTATGTTCAATTGTGCAGCCAGAATTTGTAAACATTACTTTAAAATCTTTGTCACACAATTGACTTATACTTAAAAGATTATGTTTAAGACCTTCTACTAGCAGCACATCAGTTATAGTAGTGGTAGAAGGGTTACCCACACTTCCTTTACCAAGTATGGCTCCCCGATTGTTATCTCCATAGGTGACATACCCCTTTTTCTTTGCTTGAAACTCAACGAAAAGAGATAGGTCTCCAGTCATGTGTCTTGAACATCCGCTATCAAGGAACCACAACCTTTCGGCGATGTCAAGACACTTTTCCTGCAAGATTAATTTAAAGAGGGAGGTCCCCAATTTTCATTGGGTCCTTGGTAGTGAGTACACAATTTGTTGCACTTAGGAAACCATTGAAATACTCCTTTAGGAACTAAAATTCTCCTGAATTTGCATTTTTCAATGGTATGTCCCTTTTTGCAACAATAATGACAGGTAATATGATGAGAATATGGAGTTTTGCTAGTTGATACTTTTGGTACAAAAGTGTATTTACTATATAAAGGAGTATACGATCTTTTGAACTTATTTGGATCAACCGCAAAAGTCACTTTTGGTTGTAGAGCCTTGTCTAACTTGGCTTTTAGATCTCTTACTTCTTTTTGCCAAATGTGACATGTCTCACAACCAAACCATGATGTAGGATCTATTTCAACTTTGTCCTTTTGAATGTCTAGCATAGATTGTTTTAAAGCTTCCATATCCTTTTCGGTTTTCTCAACTTTTGATTCAAGATATGAAAATATCTTCTTATTTGAGGCTAAAAGTTTGAAAGCTTTAATTGCATCTCTATGTAATTCTTCAAAAGCAAGTTTTAGTTGAGAATGAGATACCTTATCTACGAGTTCAGGTTTAAGATGACTTACAGCTTTCTTTTTCTTGTTTTGATGAGCCATGAAACATAGGTTTGCTGATTCTTCTTCATCGCTTGATGAGCTTTCACTAGATGAATCACTTTCCCATGCTATGTAAGCTCTTTTAGATTTGTTATGACCTTTGCTTTGGTTCTTCTCCTTTTCTTTCTTAAGGTATGGACAATCCGGTTTGTAGTGACCGGCTTTCCCACAATTGAAGCAAAGACCTTTGATTTTTCCCTTGTTGTCGTCATCTTGTTTGAACATGTTTGATTGCTTTCTATAGTTGATCAAGCCTTTGTCGGAATGTTTTGCTCCATTTTTCTTTAGATATTTGTTGTATCTTTGCACAAACAGTCCCATTTCCTCATCATCGGAGTCTTCGTCATCACTTGTGTCACTATCCTTTGGCTCTCGTTTTGAGGTCTTGGAGCTCGAAGCTTTTAGAGCTATTGACTTCTTCTCTACCTCTTTCTCCATGTTCTTTTCTTTCTTTGTCCTTTTCTCATGCATGTCAAGGCATTTAAGGTGTTGTTCATGTTCCTCTAGTTTACCAAATAGAGTTGTGATGTCTAAAGTGTTTAGATCATTTGCTTCCTTTATTGCTGTAACTTTGGGTTGCCATTCCCTGTTCAAACATCTTAAGATTTTGTTAGTAGCAACTGCATTGGAAACAGGTCTATCAAGAGAATTTAACCGATTTTTCAGATGAACGAATCTCTTCTGCATGTTTTCGATGGATTCACCATCTTCCATGTGGAAGAGTTCGAACTCTTGAGTTAACGTATTGATCCTAGCTAGTTTGACACCATCCGTTCCCTCGTGGGCAACTTGCAATGTGTCCCACATAGCTTTAGCTGATCTACAATGGGAAACGCGATAGTATTCATCAACTCCTAGAGCTGAGATTAGAATATTTCTCGCTTTCCAATCGTATGCATATCTCTTTTCATCTTCAGCATCCCAAGTATTTTCTGGTTTTGGAACAACTGCACCAGATGCATTTGTCATGGTGATCTGAAAGGGACCATTAACAATAGCTGTCCAGATGTTCCTATCAATTGCATTGATGTGGACACACATACAATCCTTCCAATAGCCATAGTTTTCACCGTTGAAAACTGGAGCTCTATTGTGAGCCCCTTTAGGTCCGGAAGCCATCTTTCCAATAAGTGTTTCACGTAGCACGGAATAAACCAGAGCTCTTGATGCCACTTGTTAGACGCTGGCCTTAGGATCTAGAGGGGGGGTGAATCGATCCTAAGGCCAGCGTCTAACAAAAAGGGGGAGCATTGTTGAGTCTTTATCTCTTACTACCAAAGCCTCGACTACTGGTTTGCCATCATCAAAAAGGGGGAGTATGTGTTGCACCCCAAAATTTGCCCTCTTTATACATGCTATAAGTTATCAAAGACGTTTATTTCGTCGTTCAAAAATCGAGAAAAATTAAAGAGTTTCTATTGTCTTAAGATTGTTAAGTCAAGAGGTTTCTAAGGTGAATTGCGAAAGATACTGAGTCATGGTACAAAGTTATGAGCTTAAGGAGAGCATTGTGTTCAAGGCGCCATTATACTTTTAATTGTACAAGTTTGGTTTGAATTAAGGAATCAAGATTGAATTAAGGTCCCAATGATTCAAGGATGAAGTCGATTTGATGGTCTAATTGATCTTATTATTCAAACTTCGTTCAAGGCATTTTGTTCAACAAGAACTTAATTCAAGCTAATAATACATGGTGCAAGAAATGGGGGTGTGGATTGTTTATGATAAAAAAATTATCATTTCTCTCAATTGTTTGTTCATTGCAATACAAGGTGAATGGTGTTAGAAATTGAATTTAGGTTCATTTGAGGATTTAAATGGGAATGCAAAGTCATTCAAAGTTTGTTCACTTATCAAGTCCCACGATTCAAAGTCGTAAGGCATGGTTTCTATACATCTATTCATTCAAAATTCAAATCTCCACAAAATTACAAAAAGATACATAAACTCATTACAGAAAAATCATGTTCTTACATTCCAATTCAATAAGGCCCAACACATTACAAATCAATTACAAAAAAAAACTATTACGCCATTTGAATCGCCCTGCATCCAAGCTCAACATGGTAACCTGCACTAATCAACATAAGACCAAAGTTCTGCATAAGCTACTGGATCTCACTCACTACAACTCGTCTATTCACCTTAAACCGGATCGAGCCTTATAATTTCAAAAGGACCGGACCTGCAGCATCAAGAGAAAAAAACCAATTACAACATGTTGATGACATTACACCGAAAGGGTACCAAGACCGGTTGAAGCCAAGCAAGATAATCGTAACAGAATTGATGAGCCTGAGGGAGATAAGAGAATTTCGGTAGAAGAAGACCAATTGATAACAAAAATAAAAAAAAGTCAGAGAGAAAAAGGGAGAGAACCTGTAACAGAAACGTAACAAACTTCTGATTCACCTTCTCCATTCTTACTCCATCGATCCTTCTTGAACCATCACCATAACCGTTTCCTTGAATCTCCATCATCGAATCTTCATCACCTTCATAATTTCTTCATCTCACAATCATCAGAACCTTCATACTTCAATCTTCATCGTTCTTAATCAAACTCCATCTTCAACCTTTCTCAAACCTCCATAACCTGCATAAACTGATACAAAAATCTTCATTCAATCGTCACCAAAAAACTCGGCAGATTCATCATCATCATCAATCACTGCACAAAAAGATTAACAAACCTGTAACAGAATCGAAGAACTCTCTCCTTCGAAACTTCACCCGTTCAATTTGGTTCATCCTCTTTTTCTTCAATCGGACTTCAATCATCTTTCTCCTTCGAATCTCTATCGTATCCCAGAACCGCTTCCTCTTTTCAATCTTCTCTCTAATTCAATCTTCGATCCTCTCAATCTTCATCACGATAACCACTCCTTCATGTTACAATCTGTGATTTCATCATCAACTTCAAATCCGTGAAAAGTGAAATCGTGGTACAAGATCATCATCATCTTCGCAACTGCTCCACTCTATGAACCACAACAACTCAGAAAACAGGATCGAAGAGGCGTATTGATGTTATTCTTCGCCGTCGAGGAGTGAATTGGAGAGATGAGGGCAAATCGAAAGCAGAGAGGGAAGAGTTCCGTCGTGTCTTGTGCGAGTGAGATGAGAGGCATAAGTTTTGATCAGAGACGAACATCTCCGTCACCGTCGCGCCGTCGCGCAAAGAGAGAAGACGAAGGTTGAGTTCTTCAGAACTCCAAGGCTCACGTAAACCTAATCCTTTTCCTATTTTCATTTTAATGCTAATTGACAATAATATGTTGTTAATGGATTCATAAATGTGCATTAATTGGTTAATCTGAGTGTCAATTGAATCATTAATTTGAAAATGATATAAAAATCAATAATCTGAATACTAATATGGATCAATCCTAGACCTAGAAAAATCTGTGTTGGATCATGATAATCTGAATGCTTGAATAATCACTTGGGCCACGAAAATGCTCTTCACGCCCCTTATTGAGCCCAACGAACCTCCATTTCTTGCATTGAACAAAAACACTTCTCTGGGCCATATTCCCTTGGGCCTGCGCCCACATTATTGACTGCACCATGATTTCCACATTAAACCCCCCTGTGTGTATAGTTTTATACCTTAGATTTAGTTGTTTTTAACTAGTTTGTTTCCTATTTCTTTTAGGTAATAAAATGCTATAAAAACAATTGTTTTGTTAGATTTTTGCATGATAAAAAATGAATAAAAACATGTATTCTTTACTAGTTAGAATTAGATTTTTGTTTCCTATATTTGTTTTAGATGATGAAAATAATTAAAAACATGTTTTCCTTGTTAGAATTTAATTGCTTTGTACATAGTTTTGTTCCGTTGCTTTATAGATAAAAATGCCATAAAAAACAATTTAATCTTGTTAGATTTTTGTTTAGGATTTAATTAGAATTTAATTTCTATTATTTTCTATGGCCGGTGCGCGTTTGTCTTGTTATTACTGATTTGGTTGTTGAGATGTGCGAGGTACTTCGAGAGAGCCTTTGATTGTGATTCGTTTGCTTCGTGTTCCACATTATTTGTGGGACATGAATCCGATTCCGGTGCGATTGATTTGAATCGTGTTCCACTTTATTTGTGGGACACGAATTTATTCCCGATGCGATTCACCTGATCTCTCACTCATTGAGATGTATATTCCTATATTGTCTGGATTGTGTTTCTCTTGCAGGTTGCTTATGTGGTTGTGTTTGATACGCACTACATAGCGGTTGTGATTTATTTTCACACCGCATCGCTTTGACGCTTATGCTGGACTCCTGGCTTTGCTGGATGATAGATTACGTGAAGTTTCTCAGTTCTGCTTGCGTTGCTAGCTCACTGCGGATTTGTTATCCGTTTGGTATCGTTCCCTATTCCCTTTTACTTCTTTCTGTACTTTATCGCTTTCTCGCATCATCCTATAACATGAGAAGTAGGACTTAGACATGCATCTGGCCAAGCCCTCGAAAGAGGCTCTGTTTTTGTTGGTGTGTTTACATTTGTGCTTTGCGGCAGGGAGTCACGGTGTAATAAGTCCTATATGGCACTCCGTTAAGTCCTCATGGAAGGCATGCGGTCAAGGGTTCGTAATCAACCCCCGCCTAGTCTCATCGAGTCTGTTTGGTATGCGCACGCCTCGTGTTGCTCGCTTCCGAACGTGCAAAAGATCTTGTTATCGAGTATGTCAGGAAAAGGGTTCATGTAGCCGGACCCCCGCCTTTCCTATAGCTCATGTCACTCGACGTTGATGCTCGGTGTACGCACGCACCGTTTTCTTTTACGATCCGTGACGGCTTGGTTGCTGAGAAGGGTCCGCCTTCTTGTCTATGGCCCGATCATTTTCGCGAGGTCTAATGCTTGGTTGACTTGGGTTGAGCTGCTCCCCTTGGCTATGGCGGGACCGCTTTTCTACCATTCGGTCAGTACCGTTGGTTTGTTTGCTTTACGAGCGGATGCTCGTTTGTGTGATATTCTTGTGTGCTTCCCCCTTTTCCCCATAGGTTGTTAGGCTAGCTTAGACTTGTACCCTTTGTATGATAACATTAGGTAGCAAGCTTTCCCCCTTAGCTTAGGTTTTCCTCATGCATTCTTTAAAACACAAACCACACTCTTTGATTTTCTTTTCTTAAGAGCTTGTTATTTCCGCTCCATTCCCAAGCATAAGCCTCCAAAGGTCGAGCAGCGGAGTGTGAATGTAACTCGTTCACCTAAAAAACACAAAACAAACAGAAATTAGTTAGCCGAGCTACGGTAGCTCTGATTCTGCAAAACAGATACGTAGGCAGCGGGGTAGGGCCCGTGCGAGCATAACACTTTCTTTTCCCTACATTCTGCATTCATTTTTGTCCAGATTAGCGTAGATTTGTTACACACCCTTAGTTTTAGACACAAGCGTGGAAACCATCGAGTACGATGGGCGCGAGGGGTGCTAGCACCTTCCCCTCGCGTAACCGACTCCCTTACCCTTTTCTCTGGTCGTGAGACCGTTGTTTTGTTTTGTGGTCTGCTGGCATTCCCTTCCTTTTCAGGATAAATATGTTAGTGGCATTGCATTCCTCGTGTCAAGCTCTTTCATCTCTTGCTAAAAATCAAAACATGAGAATTCCTTGGAAATCGAATGAACATGGCATTGCATTCATATCATGCATCTCATACATTTCATGCATAACAGGTGTTCAAGCTCGAGGATCTCTTATTCAGACTTGGTACTCTCTTCAGGCTCACACACTTGACTTGTTACTGTTGTGAGCTCAAAGATTGGTCATGGAACAACTTTATGGGGATTTTATCCAAGGTGAAAACTCAATTGGGTTTCTTTTTGAAGACAGGTCTTATTCTCATTTGCTTCAACGGTTGCTTTATTTGTAACTGGTTAAGTTCCGTACTGTATTGATGTTTGCAAGTTCTCTGCTTGATGATGATGACACTAGGTGTGAATTCCATTCTGGGGCACCTGGTCTTGATGTTAGGATCTGCAAGTCTTTGAAGTTGTTTGGGGCTCCCGCACGAGGGATAAGCAAGACATTGTCTATCTTGAGCATTGCACCATTTGCATTGTTCGAATCCCTAAAGCACTTACAAATTCCGTGTGACTTCGTCAGAATCTTCTGCCCAGCAGTAATCAAAAGTGGCTCATATAGACACCTCTTATTCTCAAGGTTCTGCTTCACATCCTGAGTCACCTGCTCATCTTGGAGTTTCCTTGTCAATAGTCTTTTCTTGTCAACAGAGACGGAAATAGTAAGAAGCAGGCTGATGTAATCTTAATGCCTGGTGTTCAGTTGCTTCCTCGCTTAATGGAATTTCAGTTGGTTAAGATTCGTTGCTTTGGGTCCTTCTTACCACAGATAGCTCTCCTGATTTCGATGACAATACTCGGTGTTTCCATGTTGGGGAAACCTGATCATAATGTGTCAAGCTTTACAAGGTGTTGCGGTACAAAGAGTCCAGAACTTGCTCGACGTAGAGATGTTTGAGTTTACTCATAATGGTTTCTGCTGGTCAATCCCATTTCATCTACTGCAAGTAGAATGTTTGTTCTTCCTCGAGAAAGTAACTCATAAGAATCACTTGCAATTGGTACTGCCAGAGGTTTCCTTCACAATAACTATTGTGTGTTCAAAGTAATGACTTTGATAGCCAAGCGTCAGAGGTTATTGTTGCTCACCGATAGCAATACAAGTTTCCTCCATTCATAATGGTGTTTTCTGCTTCAGCAACTATATTTAGGGCTCCCGACCGAGGGATAAGCAAGACTCCGTGTTCTTGAGTTCGCATCGTTGGCAGCTCAAATCCCTAAAGCATTCACAACTCCAGTCGCTATATTTGGGGCTCCCGACCGAGGGATAAGCAAGACGCCTTGTATCTTGAGTTTGTGCACAACTTGCATGGCTCAAATCCCTAAAAGCTAGACACTTACAATTTCTGTATGACTTTGTCGGAATTTTCTGCTGGGAAGTAATCTGAAGTGTTCTATGGGAACATATGCAACGCTTGGCGTGCTTTTCGCTCCAGGGGAACTTGGTTATCTGATTGAAGGCTGTCAGTCATTCAGAGACAAGGTACAAGACCTGATTGACTCAAAGGCTATCACATTCGCACTTGAAGGCCAGAATTGAAGTTCTCCTTTGACTCAGCGGATCTTTTGAAGTAATAAGTCCATACGGAGAGGATCTCCTCAACATTGGCAACTCCTAATTCATCATGCATGTTCATGTTTAAGCTTTCTTGCTTTGTTCAATACTGTTGCATGCAAAACTTGTTTATTTTTTGAACTATAATCATAATGCATTGGATATGTTTGTCTTAAAAAAAAATCCATTCGCTTTTGCTCTTATATGTTTTTATGCTTGTTGTGATACTCAACTCTTGTTAATAAAGCATGTTAACTCCGTAGGGAGGATGATGAACATAATACCAATAGCCTCAAATGGTATGCTTTTGAGTAGAACCCTGTTGATGATGTACAGGCATTGTTTCAAATTCCCAAACACTGGAGATATAAGGGAGTGAAACCCTCGTTAACCCCTTTGAGCCTTCGAAGTAGGAGTTTCTTTTCTATTCATGGAAAAACCCTCACATTTAACCCAGGGGCGGGTAGTGTTCAGTTAACCTGGTCGAGCATTCGGAACTCATCAAGAGCGCACATCTAAGGATACAACAATGGATATCTTTCAAAAGGTTGAGGAAAGCTAAATCCACAACGGTTATCCCTCACCTCAGGAGGTCGAGACATCAAATTTATCCCTCACATCAGGAGGTTGAGACCAACATCAGAGTCGCAGTGGTTATCCCTCATATCGTAAGGTTAAACGATGAGGATACCACAATGGTAATTCTTCATCTACCAAGAATTCAGGCAGTCACAATCACTTCAAACAAAGCAGAGGTAGTGCGGGATCACACGACTTGTCAAAAAAAAAAAAGAAAGAAAAAAAGAAAAAAAAGAAAGAAAAAAAAGAGAAAGAAAAAAAAAGAAAAAAAAAAGAAAAAAAAGGAAATAATAATGAAATTGTTAATCAAGGACAAAGTCGTGTGATGTTAAATCAGGGGATCAAAAAAGGTGAAGTGATTGTCGTGTCCCGAATACCTCATTGACTCCTCAATCATTTCCAGACTCTTCTTGAAAGATGAATGCTCGTGTCGAGTTAACTGAACTTAGGACTGGAGAACATCACGAAAGGGGTGGGCACCAAATAATTTGAGCCTAAAAATCCTTTTTCTAAAACTGTGAACCTGGCCACGTTACAACCCTGAAAAGTCCTAATTGAAGCAGGGTTAATTCGAAAGCAAACTATACATGATGTTACGGTAAACTGACTCCTAGGAGATCCGCTAAACGCTTGAGTTGGTATCACACCATCTTTCTTTCATAAAAAACTTGATGTTACGACATCCTTTCAAAAAGTTTCTTTAAACTTTGAGACAAACATACTCTTTGCATTAGAATTATATTTCTCATAATAAACATTCTTTGCATATGAACAAGTGCTTGGCATCAAGAAAGTTTCCATCATGAACTTCAGATGAAAACGTTTTATCCTCCCGAAGGACAAGTTGTCTTCCGAACTCCGTTGAGTAGAGGCAACAATATTTCAAAGTCTGATCACCCTCAGGGGCAAAAAAGCGTTTGAATACTCTATCGAGTAAGTTTTCACTTAATCTGAGGCAATCAGGTCAAGATTCGAAGAATCTCTCAAAATGTTGAGTAATCAGGGGCATTCACCCAAGCACAGTCGAAGCTACTTCCAATACAGGTCAATCAGGGGCATGGTTCCAAAGCTCATGATACTGGGGCAAGTTGGCTATGATAGCACAAATTTCAAGAAGTTCTTACATGACGAATTTCTTCAAAGTCCTCACAGTCTGGGGCAAAACACTATGCAGTGGCATTCTATCCTCATCAGGAGGTGTTCAGTTTAAAGTTCGGGTGTGAGCTAAACAACTTATGAACTTGAGAACCATCAGGGTCGTCATCCTCTGCATTAATCTGAGACTGAAAGTCCAATACTTGTTGGCACCCTCACAATCAACATGAATATGTAGAACACTGTGAAAGCCAGTATCTATTTGGTCCCTTTGAAGTCAACACTTGTTTGACCTCTTAAGCCCACTTCCTGGTGGCATTCTCTTGGAGAACCAATTCCTGTTGGATGCTCTGACCGATACTGGTTTGGTGTTCTAATCACTGCTTGCTTATCAGCTCTTTGAATCCATTGCCTGTTTGGAAATTTTCAAGCCCAGATGTATGACAATTTGTTGCTCTTGCATTTTACCATTGTGGATGAGCATCATTATCCTCTGTCATGTGAGGAAACCTCGTGAAGATGTCATGCTATATCCTGGGGCATTTTTCATTTGTTTGTCTCGCAGGTACGTCCTTGCAAGCGCTTCGCATCAGCATATTGGCGGACCTAGCTATGAGGGATCCTTAATCCCCAGCCGAGTGCTTCCTAATGAGAGATTCTCATTCCCCAGCTGAGTATATCTGGATGAGACTTTCTTTGTTCCAAGATTCTTATATCCTCATCAAAGAACATCTTGATGCATTCTCTATGCTCTAGAAGCCTTGTTCCCCGGCAGAATGTCTTATCCCCAGTTGAATCATGATCGAATGGTATTTGATTCCCCAACAAGCTCTTAATGAGGTTCCTTGCCCGAGTCCCTCATTCTCCCCAGTAGAGCGTTTCTCTCCCCAACAGATGGACCTGTTGTCCCCAAGAGAGTTATCTTATTCCCCAGTGGAGTTGTCTTAACAAGAGGTTCTTATGTCAAGTTCCTTATCCCCAACGGATTCCTCATCTCATCAGTGGATCTTTGTGCAGAAGTATTCATCTTCCCCACCGAGTCTTTCCTCAGCAGAGATTCGCATGCATCCTCAGCAGAATCTGTTTCCTTCAAGGATTTTCCCAGCGGAATGCGTCATACGCAAGCTAGTTGGTCACTCCCCATCAGAGTTGTCTTCATGACTTGCTCTTATCTCCGCATCCCCAGAATGTCGAGAATTTGCTTCTCCAATGAAGTTGCCAAGGTATTCCCCAAGCAAGTAAGTGGGATGTTCTTATCTTCAAGCAAGATTTATTCCCCAAACAGAGCTCGCATCCAGATTTGATCATCTCCAGCACATTTCTGATCCATCTTTGCCAGCTCGCAGTTTGTGACTCTTGGTCACTCATCTTGTTCTCCCCGCAGAGTTCCATGTTCTCTTCGGGATTCTTCAGCAATTCAGTGCTCCTCCATTGTCTCCCCAAGCAACGTTCGAATCATGCATCATTTGCATTGCATTCTAAAAAGCATATAGCGTCTTCCTTCTCGGAAACGTTATTCCGTACACATTCATACATGCATCATGCATAAATCATATCATATCTGTTGTTTCTTTCTGCAGGAAAGTTATCCAGATTCAAATGCTCCCTAGAGAGTAATGTTCGCCTAGTCATTACAGGCGCTTATCCTGATGTTTTGAATCAGAGGAGGATTGTTCTACTTATTTTCTGACACAGCTCAGATCAGTTCAAAGACATTCCTATTCCCGATGCCCCCAGATCGGTGGAAGATATTTGTTCCTATCCTGATATTCAGCTCAGTTGAAGGAATCGCCTCCGGATCTCCCCAGATCTTCCGAAGGAGCAAGCCCTCTGATACATCAGATCAGTTGGAAATATCTACTCCCTGACGATTTAGTTCGTTCAGAAGAAGAAACTCGTTTGCCCAGTCCTGATACCTTACTATCAGTTGAGGACGTTTTCTTTACCCGGCGTACACAGTTCGGAAGAGATATCTGTTCCTATCCTAATATTCAGATTCAGATTAGTTGAAGGAACCGCCTCCGGATCTCCCAAGATCTTACGAAGGAGCAAGCCACTGATATCATCAGATCAGATGGAGATATCTGCCTGATTGACTTTTTCATTCAGATGAAGATTGTCCTACTTATTTTCTGGCATCATGTCCAGATCAGTTTAAAGGCATTCTTTCCCCGGCGTACACAGTTCGGAAGAGATATTGTTCCTATCCTGATTACCAGTTCAGTTGAAGGAACCGCCTCCGGATCCCCGTGGTCTTACGAAGGAGCTAGCCGCTAATTCCCAGATTAGTTGGAATATCTACCTGATGATTTAATTGCATCAGAAGAGATGTCTGCCCTGATTCCCAGATCATGATTCCCAGATCAGAGATACCTATTACCCGTTGATGTCCGATTCAACCGATGTATCTCCCTCGATTCCCAGATCGACTTAAGACATCTATCCCGATGCAAGTTCGGAGACATCTGCTACGTCTGATACTCAGATCAGTCGAGATGTTCCTTCTCTTGATGCCCAAATCATTTGAAGTGTTTCCCCTGCCTGTGGGTGCCCGTTCCTTCTTATCGCAAGTTGGAGCTTATTTAATTATCCAGGTCAATTGAAGTTTTTTCTCCCTGCTTGCGGGGTGGTACATTCCTTCTTATTACAAGATGGAATCTTCTATTGATCAAGAGCACAAATTTTCGAGTTCATTCTGGTATTCAATCTCCTTCCACCTCGACGGTTCGAAACTTTCGTTTCTCGCTCGTCAGGTTCAAGAAGTTTGAATAGGGGCAGCTGTTGCACCCCAAAATTTGCCCTCTTTATACATGCTATAAGTTATCATAGACGTTTATTTCGTCGTTCAAAAATCAAGAAAAATTAAAGAGTTTCTATTGTCTTAAGATTGTTAAGTCAAGAGGTTTCTAAGGTGAATTGCGAAAGATACTGAGTCATGGTACAAAGTTATGAGCTTAAGGAGAGCATTGTGTTCAAGGCACCATTATACTTTTAATTGTACAAGTTTGGTTTGAATTAAGGAATCAAGATTGAATTAAGGTCCCAATGATTCAAGGATGAAGTCGATTTGATGGTCTAATTGATCTTATTATTCAAACTTCGTTCAAGGCATTTTGTTCAACAAGAACTTAATTCAAGCTAATAATACATGGTGCAAGAAATGGGGGTGTGGATTGTTTATGATAAAAAAATTATCATTTCTCTCAATTGTTTGTTCATTGCAATACAAGGTGAATGGTGTTAGAAATTGAATTTAGGTTCATTTGAGGATTTAAATGGGAATGCAAAGTCATTCAAAGTTTGTTCACTTATCAAGTCCCACGATTCAAAGTCGTAAGGCATGGTTTCTATACATCTATTCATTCAAAATTCAAATCTCCACAAAATTACAAAAAGATACATAAACTCATTACAGAAAAATCATGTTCTTACATTCCAATTCAATAAGGCCCAACACATTACAAATCAATTACAAAAAAAAAACTATTACGCCATTTGAATCGCCCTGCATCCAAGCTCAACATGGTAACCTGCACTAATCAACATAAGACCAAAGTTCTGCAGAAGCTACTGGATCTCACTCACTACAACTCGTCTATTCACCTTAAACCGGATCGAGCCGTATAATTTCAAAAGGACCGGACCTGCAGCATCAAGAGAAAAAAACCAATTACAACATGTTGATGACATTACACCGAAAGGGTACCAAGACCGGTTGAAGCCAAGCAAGATAATCGTAACAGAATTGATGAGCCTGAGGGAGATAAGAGAATTTCGGTAGAAGAAGACCAATTGATAACAAAAATAAAAAAAAGTCAGAGAGAAAAAGGGAGAGAACCTGTAACAGAAACGTAACAAACTTCTGATTCACCTTCTCCATTCTTACTCCATCGATCCTTCTTGAACCATCACCATAACTGTTTCCTTGAATCTCCATCATCGAATCTTCATCACCTTCATAATTTCTTCATCTCACAATCATCAGAACCTTCATACTTCAATCTTCATCGTTCTTAATCAAACTCCATCTTCAACCTTTCTCAAACCTCCATAACCTGCATAAACTGATACAAAAATCTTCATTCAATCGTCACCAAAAAACTCGGCAGATTCATCATCATCATCAATCACTGCACAAAAAGATTAACAAACCTGTAACAGAATCGAAGAACTCTCTCCTTCGAAACTTCAACCGTTCAATTTGGTTCATCCTCTTTTTCTTCAATCGGACTTCAATCATCTTTCTCCTTCAAATCTCTATTGTATCCCAGAACCGCTTCCTCTTTTCAATCTTCTCTCTAATTCAATCTTCGATCCTCTCAATCTTCATCACGATAACCACTCCTTCATGTTACAATCTGTGATTTCATCGTCAACTTCAAATCCGTGGAAAGTGAAATCGTGGTACAAGATCATCATCATCTTCGCAACTGATCCACTCTATGAACCACAACAGCTCAGAAAACAGGATCGAAGAGGCGTATTGATGTTATTCTTCGCCGTCGAGGAGTGAGTTGGAGAGATGAGGGCAAATCGAAAGCAGAGAGGGAAGAGTTCCGTCGTGTCTTGAGCGAGTGAGATGAGAGGCATAAGTTTTGATCGGAGACGAACATCTCCGTCACCGTCGCGCTGTCGCGCAAAGAGAGAAGACGAAGGTTGAGTTCTTCAGAACTCCAAGGCTCACGTAAACCTAATCCTTTTCCTATTTTCATTTTAATGCTAATTGACAATAATATGTTGTTAATGGATTCATAAATGTGCATTAATTGGTTAATCTGAGTGTCAATTGAATCATTAATTTGAAAATGATATAAAAATCAATAATCTGAATACTAATATGGATCAATCCTAGACCTAGAAAAATCTGTGTTGGATCATGATAATCTGAATGCTTGAATAATCACTTGGGCCACGAAAATGCTCTTCACGCCCCTTATTGAGCCCAACGAACCTCCATTTCTTGCATTGAACAAAAACACTTCTCTGGGCCATATTCCCTTGGGCCTGCGCCCACATTATTGACTGCACCATGATTTCCACATTAAACCCCCCTGTGTGTATAGTTTTATACCTTAGATTTAGTTGTTTTTAACTAGTTTGTTTCCTATTTCTTTTAGGTAATAAAATGCTATAAAAACAATTGTTTTGTTAGATTTTTGCATGATAAAAAAAGAATAAAAACATGTATTCTTTTCTAGTTAGAATTAGATTTTTGTTTCCTATATTTGTTTTAGATGATGAAAATAATTAAAAAAATGTTTTCCTTGTTAGAATTTAATTGCTTTGTACATAGTTTTGTTCCGTTGCTTTATAGATAAAAATGCCATAAAAAACAATTTAATCTTGTTAGATTTTTGTTTAGGATTTAATTAGAATTTAATTTCTATTATTTTCTATGGCCGGTGCGCGTTTGTCTTGTTATTACTGATTTGGTTGTTGAGATGTGCGAGGTACTTCGAGAGAGCCTTTGATTGTGATTCGTTTGCTTCGTGTTCCACTTTATTTGTGGGACATGAATCCGATTCCGGTGCGATTGATTTGCATCGTGTTCCACTTTATTTGTGAGACACGAATTTATTCCCGATGCGATTCACCTGATCTCTCATTCATTGAGATGTATATTCCTGTATTGTCTGGATTGTGTTTCTCTTGCAGGTTGCTTATGTGGTTGTGTTTGATACGCACTACATAGCGGTTGTGATTTATTTTCACACCGCATCGCTTTGACGCTTATGCTGGACTCCTGGCTTTGCTGGATGTTAGATTACGTGAAGTTTCTCAGTTCTGCTTGCGTTGCTAGCTCACTGCGGATTTGCTATCCGTTTGGTATCGTTCCCTATTCCCTTTTACTTCTTTCTGTACTTTATCGCTTTCTCGCATCATCCTATAACATGAGAAGTAGGACTTAGACATGCATCTGGCCAAGCCCTCGAAAGAGGCTCTGTTTTTGTTGGTGTGTTTACATTTGTGCTTTGCGGCAGGGAGTCACGGTGTAATAAGTCCTATATGGCACTCCGTTAAGTCCTCATGGAAGGCATGCGGTCAAGGGTTCGTAATCAACCCCCGCCTAGTCTCATCGAGTCTGTTTGGTATGCGCACGCCTCGTGTTGCTCGCTTCCGAACGTGCAAAAGATCTTGTTATCGAGTATGTCAGGAAAAGGGTTCATGTAGCCGGACCCCCGCCTTTCCTATAGCTCATGTCACTCGACGTTGATGCTCGGTGTACGCACGCACCGTTTTCCTTTACGATCCGTGACGGCTTGGTTGCTGAGAAGGGTCCGCCTTCTTGTCTATGGCCCGATCATTTTCGCGAGGTCTAATGCTTGGTTGACTTGGGTTGAGCTGCTCCCCTTGGCTATGGCGGGACCGCTTTTCTACCATTCGGTCAGTACCGTTGGTTTGTTTGCTTTACGAGCGGATGCTCGTTTGTGTGATATTCTTGTGTGCTTCCCCCTTTTCCCCATAGGTTGTTAGGCTAGCTTAGACTTGTAACCTTTGTATGATAACATTAGGTAGCAAGCTTTCCCCCTTAGCTTAGGTTTTCCTCATGCATTCTTTAAAACACAAACCACACTCTTTGATTTTCTTTTCTTAAGAGCTTGTTATTTCCGCTCCATTCCCAAGCATAAGCCTCCAAAGGTCGAGCAGCGGAGTGTGAATGTAACTCGTTCACCTAAAAAACACAAAACAAACAGAAATTAGTTAGCCGAGCTACGGTAGCTCTGATTCTGCAAAACAGATACGTAGGCAGCGGGGTAGGGCCCGTGCGAGCATAACACTTTCTTTTCCCTACATTCTGCATTCATTTTAGTCCAGATTAGCGTAGATTTGTTACACACCCTTAGTTTTAGACACAAGCGTGGATACCATCGAGTACGATGGGCGCGAGGGGTGCTAGCACCTTCCCCTCGCGTAACCGACTCCCTTACCCTTTTCTCTGGTCGTGAGACCGTTGTTTTGTTTTGTGGTCTGCTGGCATTCCCTTCCTTTTCAGGATAAATATGTTAGTGGCGACTCTGTTAATTTTCGCGGTAGCGACAGTATGTGAATACAAGATTACAATCACAAAGATGTTTTTGATTCATGGCAAACTCAATAAGCATACAAGCAACAAGGTGGAAGCAGAAAACTCAAAGAAAAGCAAGCATTGATCACTCATGTCAGAACAGGTCGACCTATTATGCTTATAGGTTGACTCAACACAAGCAAAACAAGAAGAATGCAGAAAAGCGGCAGTTAGGTCAACCTACTGTCAACCTAGGTCGACCTAAAATGGAGAAAAATCCATATACTTCTGCTAGGTCGACTCACACATCATCTAGGTCGACCTAAATTGATGAAATTTACATACCAGTCTGCTAGGTCGACCTACACAACAACTAGGTCGACCTAATCTGAGAAAATGTCCCCAGAATGCA
Source organism: Vicia villosa (assembly GCF_029867415.1). NCBI lineage: Eukaryota > Viridiplantae > Streptophyta > Magnoliopsida > Fabales > Fabaceae > Vicia > Vicia villosa. The sequence continues at coordinate 7,068,856 of NC_081185.1, forward strand.
TTTGAAGAGGATTCTGGTCGACCTACTCCTTAACCAGGTCGACCTAACTGGGAGCAAAATTCTGCAAGCACTGCTAGGTCGACCTAAGCTCTACAAGAGGTCGACCTAACTGATCAAGAATGCCAAAAATTCTGTTTCTCTCATCTCCAACTGTTAAGCTATCATATATATTATCAAAGGTTCATTATTCAAAAAAAAACACCAACGACTGAAAGATACACAAACGCTTCTCATCTTCGTTCTTCATCATCTCCAACACAATTACACATAATCATTCTTGCGTTGCGGGTTAGTGATGAGTTCGATAACGTCCATGGAACGGAATTGAAGATTCCTAGTGGGTGAAGGTTTGTGGGGTTTGTTGGTGAATAAAATCTGCGGGTTTTGTCCTCCACGACGGGTGGTTCTTGGGGGTTTTTATCAAGAGACGTTCATTGAGGATTCGGCTGAGTGTAACGATTGAGGAACGGGGAGTTCAAGGAATCAAGACACTGTAGAAGGGAATCAAAGTGAAGCTCTTGGATAACCTTGATCTTGCTCAAGATTAAGGGGGAAGAAGATTCAAAGGATCGACATAATTGGTTTATCGTTTATCGCTTTGTTATCTTCTTTGTATATACTACTTTCAACATTAATGAAAGATTACCCAATTTCAATTTGGAATTGGGGGCAGACGTAGTCGTAGCGAGGACGATCGACGAACTGCCTAAACAAATATCGTGTTCTTGTCGCTTTTACTTTTTCATTTACATTCTGTTCATATTTGGTTATAATAGCAAATTGATCAACGATTCGAGTGTTAAGATTGTGAATTAAGAACCTATATAAACATCACAATCCATCACATATTGAATCACCATCAATTTGATCATTATCACCAAGTGTTTGTATATTTGTTTCTATCACTTTTACTGCATTGCAAATATTGTCCATCATACAAGAAGTTAATCTGATTTTCAATAAGAGCAACGCTTTGATTCTGCAACATATACTCTTATCACTTATCTCAAGTCTTCGACTGGTTTTAAACACTTATACAATCGTTTCGATAGTGGTTCGGAATAGACGCGAGTCGATTCAGAATCACTTCCGCTGAAAAGTCGTTTAACTCCGCAAAACTGTGAACGATCTATTCACCCCCCCCCCCCTCTAGATCCTAAGGCCAGCGTCTAACATCTTTCCCTTCTCCAAAAACGTGGACTATCATATGCAAATTATGAATTTTCTTTCTCTTCTCCAAAAACGTGGACTATCATATGAAATTTGTGAAATTTCTTTTTCTTCTCCAAAAACATGGACTATTATATGCAATATTTAGAATTTCTTTCCCTTCTCCAAAAACGTGGACTATCATATGCAATTTCTGGAATTTCTTTCCCTTCTCCAAAAACGTGGACTATCATATGCAAATTATGAATTTTCGTTCTCTTCTCCAAAAACGTGGACTATCATATGCAATTTATGAAATTTCTTTCTCTTCTCCAAAAACGTGGACTATTATATGCAATTTCTAGATTTTCTATCCCTTTCCCAAAAACGTGGACTATTATATGCAATTTCTAGAATTTCTTTCTCTTCTCCAAAAATAGTGACTATCATATGCAATTTCTAGAATTTCTTTCCCTTCTCCAAAAACGTGGACTATCATATGCAATTTATGAAATTTCTTTCTCTTCTCCAAAAACGTGGACCATCATATGCAATTTTTGGAATTTCTTTATCTTCTCAAACAAGGTGGTCTCTCATATGCAATTTATGAAATTTCTTCCTCTTCTCCAAAAACGTGGTCTCTCATATGCAATTTCTGGAATTTATTTCCCTTCTCCAAAACCATGGACTATCATATGAAATTTCTAGAATTTCTTTCTCTTCTCCAAAATCGTGGACCATCATATGCAATTTCTAGAATTTCTTTCGCTTCTCCAAAAACGTGGACTATCATATGCATTTTCGGGAATTTTTTTCCCTTCTCCAAAAACGTGGACTATCATATGCAAATTATGAGTTTTCTTTCTCTTCTCCAAAAACGTGGACTATCATATGAAATTTATGAAAATTTTTTTTCTTCTCCAAAAACGTGGACTATTATATGCAATTTCTAGAATTTCATTCCCTTCTTCAAAAACGTGGACTATTATATGCAATTTCTAGAATTTCATTCCCTTCTTCAAAAACGTGGACTATTATATGCAATTTCTAGAATTTCTTTCTCTTCTCCAAAAATACTGACTATCATATGCAATTTCTACAATTTCTTTCGCTTCTCCAAAAACGTGGACTATCATATGCAATTTATGAAATTTCTTTCTCTTCTCCAAAAACTTGGACCATCATATGCAATTTTTCGAATTTCATTATCTTCTCAAAAAACGTGGTCTCTCATATGCAATTTCTGGGATTTCTTTCCCTTCTCCAAAACATGGACTATCATATGAAACTTCTAGATTTTCTTTCTCTTCTCCAAAATTGTGGACTATCATATGCAATTTCTAGAATTTCTTTCGCTTCTCCAAAAACGTGAACTATCATACGCAATTTATGAAATTTCTTTCTCTTCTCCAAAAACATGGACCATCATATGCAATTTTTGGATTTTCTTTATCTTCTCAAACATGGTGGTCTCTCATATGCAATTTATGAAATTTCTTCCTCTTCTCCAAAAACGTGGTCTCTCATATGCAATTTCTGGAATTTATTTCCCTTCTCCAAAACCATGGACTATCATATGAAATTTCTAGAATTTCTTTCTCTTCTCCAAAATCTTGGACTATCATATACAATTTCTAGAATTTCTTTCGCTTCTCCAAAAACATGGACTATCATATGCAATTTCTGGAATTTCTTTCCCTTCTCCAAAAACGTGGACTATCATATGCAAATTATGAATTTTCTTTCTCTTCCCCAAAAACGTGGACTATCATATGAAATTTATGAAATTTCTTTTTCTTCTCCAAAAACGTGGACTATTATATGCAATTTTTAGAATTTCTTTCCCTTCTCCAAAAATGTGGACTATTATATGCAATTTCTAGAATTTCTTTCTCTTCTCCAAAAATAGTGACTATCATATGCAATTTCTGCAATTTCTTTCCCTTCTCCAAAAACGTGGACTATCATATGCAATTTATGAAATTTCTTTCTCTTCTCCAAAAACGTGGACCATCATATGCAATTTTTGGAATTTATTTATCTTTTCATAAAAGGTGGTCTCTCATTTGCAACTTATGAAATTTCTTCCTCTTCTCCAAAAACGTGGTCTCTCATATGCAATTTCTGGAATTTATTTCCCTTCTCCAAAACCATGGACTATCATATGAAATTTCTAGAATTTCTTTCTCTTCTCCAAAATCGTGGACCATCATATGCAATTTATAGAATTCCTTTCGCTTCTCCAAAAACGTGGACTATCATATGCAATTTCGGGAATTTCTTTCCCTTCTCCAAAAACGTGGACTATCATATGCAAATTATGAATTTTCTTTCTCTTCTCCAAAAACGTGGACTATCATATGAAATTTATGAAAAAAAATTTTCTTCTCCAAAAACGTGGACTATTATATGCAATTTCTAGAATTTCATTCCCTTCTTCAAAAACGTGGACTATTATATGCAATTTCTAGAAATTCTTTCTCTTCTCCAAAAATAGTGACTATCATATGCAATTTCTGCAATTTCTTTCCCTTCTCCAAAAACGTGGACTATCATATGCAATTTATGAAATTTCTTTCTCTTCTCCAAAAACTTTGACCATCATATGCAATTTTTCGAATTTCATTATCTTCTCAAAAAACATGGTCTCTCATATGCAATTTCCGGGATTTCTTTCCCTTCTCCAAAACCATGGACTATCATATGAAACTTCTAGATTTTCTTTCTCTTCCCCAAAATTGTGGACTATCATATGCAATTTCTAGAATTTCATTCGCTTCTCCAAAAACGTGGCCTATCCTATGCAATTTCTGGAATTTCTTTCCCTTCTCCAAAAACGTGGACTATCATATGCAAATTATGAATTTTCTTTCTCTTCTCCAAAAACGTGGACTATCATATGCAATTTATGAAATTTCTTTCTCTTCTCCAAAAACGTGGACTATTATATGCAATTTTTAGTATTTCTTTCCTTCTCCGAAAACGTGGACTATTATATGCAATTTCTAGAATTTCTTTCTCTTCTCCAAAAATTATGACTATCATATGCAATTTCTGCAATTTCTTTCCCTTCTCCAAAAACGTGGACTATCATATGCAATTTATGAAATTTCTTTCTCTCCTCCAAAAACTTGGACCATCATATGCAATTTTTGGAATTTCTTTATCTTCTCAAAAAACGTGGTCTCTCATATGCAATTTCTGGAATTTCTTTCCCTTCTCCAAAACCATGGACTATCATATGAAACTTCTAGATTTTCTTTCTCTTCTCCAAAATCGTGGACTATCATATGCAATTTCTAGAATTTCTTTCGCTTCTCCAAAAACGTGGCCTATCCTATGCAATTTCTGGAATTTCTTTCCCTTCTCCAAAAACGTGGACTATCATATGCAAATTATGAATTTTCTTTCTCTTCTCGAAAAACGTGGACTATCATATTGAATTTATGAAATTTCTTTTTCTTCTCCAAAAACGTTGACTATTATATGCAATTTTTAGTATTTCTTTCCTTCTCCGAAAACGTGGACTATTATATGCAATTTCTAGAATTTCTTTCTCTTCTCCAAAAATAGTGACTATCATATGCAATTTCTGCAATTTCTTTCCCTTCTCCAAAAACGTGGACTATCATATGCAATTTATGAAATTTCTTTCTCTCCTCCAAAAACTTGGACCATCATATGCAATTTTTGGAATTTCTTTATCTTCTCAAAAAACGTGGTCTCTCATATGCAATTTCTGGAATTTCTTTCCCTTCTCCAAAACCATGGACTATCATATGAAACTTCTAGATTTTCTTTCTCTTCTCCAAAATCGTGGACTATCATATGCAATTTCTAGAATTTCTTTCGCTTCTCCAAAAACGTGGCCTATCCTATGCAATTTCTGGAATTTCTTTCCCTTCTCCAAAAACGTGGACTATCATATGCAAATTATGAATTTTCTTTCTCTTCTCGAAAAACGTGGACTATCATATTGAATTTATGAAATTTCTTTTTCTTCTCCAAAAACGTTGACTATTATATGCAATTTTTAGTATTTCTTTCCTTCTCCGAAAACGTGGACTATTATATGCAATTTCTAGAATTTCTTTCTCTTCTCCAAAAATAGTGACTATCATATGCAATTTCTGCAATTTCTTTCCCTTCTCCAAAAACGTGGACTATCATATGCAATTTATGAAATTTCTTTCTCTCCTCCAAAAACTTTGACCATCATATGCAATTTTTGGAATTTCTTTATCTTCTCAAAAAACGTGGTCTCTCATATGCAATTTCTGGAATTTCTTTCCCTTCTCCAAAACCATGGACTATCATATGAAACTTCTAGATTTTCTTTCTCTTCTCCAAAATCGTGGACTATCATATGCAATTTCTAGAATTTCTTTCGCTTCTCCAAAAACGTGGCCTATCCTATGCAATTTCTGGAATTTCTTTCCCTTCTCCAAAAACGTGGACTATCATATGCAAATTATGAATTTTCTTTCTCTTCTCCAAAAACGTGGACTATCATATGCAATTTATGAAATTTCTTTCTCTTCTCCAAAAACGTGGACTATTATATGCAATTTCTAGAATTTCTTTCGCTTCTCCAAAATCGTGGACTATTATATGCAATTTCTAGAATTTCTTTCTCTTCTCCTAAAATAGTGACTATCATATGCAATTTCTGCAATTTCTTTCCCTTCTCCAAAAACGTGGACTATCATATGCAATTTATGAAATTTCTTTCTCTTCTCCAAAAACTTGGACCATCATATGCAATTTTTCGAATTTCATTATCTTGTCAAAAAACGTGGTCTCTCATATGCAATTTCTGGGATTTCTTTCCCTTCTCCAAAACCATGGACTATCATATGAAACTTCTAGATTTTCTTTCTCTTCTCCAAAATTGTGGACTATCATATGCAATTTCTAGAATTTCTTTCGCTTCTCCAAAAACGTGAACTATCATATGCAATTTATGAAATTTCTTTCTCTTCTCCAAAAACGTGAACCATCATATGCAATTTTTGGAGTTTCTTTATCTTCTCAAACATGGTGGTCTCTCATATGCAATTTATGAAATTTCTTCCTCTTCTCCAAAAACGTGGTCTCTCATATGCAATTTCTGGAATTTATTTCCCTTCTCCAAAACCATGGACTATCATATGAAATTTCTAGAATTTCTTTCTCTTCTCCAAAATCGTGGACCATCATATGCAATTTCTAGAATTTCTTTCGCTTCTCCAAAAACGTGGATTATCATATGCAATTTCGGGAATTTCTTTCCCTTTTCCAAAAACGTGGACTATCATATGCAAATTATGAATTTTCTTTCTCTTCTCCAAAAACGTGGACTATCATATGAAATTTATGAAAAAAAAATTTCCTCTCCAAAAACGTGGACTATTATATGCAATTTTTAGAATATCATTCCCTTCTTCAAAAACGTGGACTATTATATGCAATTTCTAGAAATTCTTTCTCTTCTCCAAAAATAGTGACTATCATATGCAATTTCTGCAATTTCTTTCCCTTCTCCAAAAACGTGGACTATCATATGCAATTTATGAAATTTCTTTCTCTTCTCCAAAAACTTGGACCATCATATGCAATTTTTCGAATTTCATTATCTTCTCAAAAAACATGGTCTCTCATATGCAATTTCCGGGATTTCTTTCCCTTCTCCAAAACCATGGACTATCATATGAAACTTCTAGATTTTCTTTCTCTTCCCCAAAATTGTGGACTATCATATGCAATTTCTAGAATTTCTTTCGCTTCTCCAAAAACGTGAACTATCATATGCAATTTATGAAATTTCTTTCTCTTCTCCAAAAACGTGGACCATCATATGCAATTTTTGGAATTTCTTTATCTTCTCAAACAAGGTGGTCTCTCATATGCAATTTATGAAATTTCTTCCTCTTCTCCAAAAACGTGGTCTCTCATATGCAATTTCTGAAATTTATTTCCCTTCTCCAAAACCATGGACTATCATATGAAATTTCTAGAATTTCTTTCTCTTCTCCAAAATCGTGGACTATCATATACAATTTCTAGAATTTCTTTCGCTTCTCCAAAAACATGGACTATCATATGCAATTTCTGGAATTTCTTTCCCTTCTCAAAAAACGTGGACTATCATATGCAAATTATGAATTTTCTTTCTCTTCTCGAAAAACGTGGACTATCATATTGAATTTATGAAATTTCTTTTTCTTCTCCAAAAACGTGGACTATTATATGCAATTTTTAGTATTTCTTTCCTTCTCCGAAAACGTGGACTATTATATGCAATTTCTAGAATTTCTTTCTCTTCTCCAAAAATAGTGACTATCATATGCAATTTCTGCAATTTCTTTCCCTTCTCCAAAAACGTGGACTATCATATGCAATTTATGAAATTTCTTTCTCTCCTCCAAAAACTTGAACCATCATATGCAATTTTTGGAATTTCTTTATCTTCTCAAAAAACGTGGTCTCTCATATGCAATTTCTGGAATTTCTTTCCCTTCTCCAAAACCATGGACTATCATATGAAACTTCTAGATTTTCTTTCTCTTCTCCAAAATCGTGGACTATCATATGCAATTTCTAGAATTTCTTTCGCTTCTCCAAAAACGTGGCCTATCCTATGCAATTTCTGGAATTTCTTTCCCTTCTCCAAAAACGTGGACTATCATATGCAAATTATGAATTTTCTTTCTCTTCTCGAAAAACGTGGACTATCATATTGAATTTATGAAATTTCTTTTTCTTCTCCAAAAACGTGGACTATTATATGCAATTTTTAGTATTTCTTTCCTTCTCCGAAAACGTGGACTATTATATGCAATTTCTAGAATTTCTTTCTCTTCTCCAAAAATAGTGACTATCATATGCAATTTCTGCAATTTCTTTCCCTTCTCCAAAAACGTGGACTATCATATGCAATTTATGAAATTTCTTTCTCTCCTCCAAAAACTTGGACCATCATATGCAATTTTTGGAATTTCTTTATCTTCTCAAAAAACGTGGTCTCTCATATGCAATTTCTGGAATTTCTTTCCCTTCTCCAAAACCATGGACTATCATATGAAACTTCTAGATTTTCTTTCTCTTCTCCAAAATCGTGGACTATCATATGCAATTTCTAGAATTTCTTTCGCTTCTCCAAAAACGTGGACTATCATATGCAATTTCTGGAATTTCTTTCCCTTCTCCAAAAACGTGGACTATCATATGCAAATTATGAATTTTCTTTCTCTTCTCCAAAAACGTGGACTATCATATGCAATTTATGAAATTTCTTTCTCTTCTCCAAAAACGTGGACTATTATATGCAATTTCTAGAATTTCTTTCGCTTCTCCAAAATCGTGGACTATTATATGCAATTTCTAGAATTTCTTTCTCTTCTCCAAAAATAGTGACTATCATATGCAATTTCTGCAATTTCTTTCCCTTCTCCAAAAACGTGGACTATCATATGTGTAGCAACCTGCCTAAAAAATAGAGCCGCCACCTATTCTGAAGGGCGAATAGGAAACCCTACGCAGTTAAGAGATTCAGGGTAAGTTATTATAATCAGGTCGAGGGAAGGTGTTAGGCACCCTCAACCCTTTCCTATTGGCTTTGAATCTAAGGTAAAGGTTTATGGCTAAAATTTAGAAGTTTAAAGGCTACAGAATTGTGAATAGGGTGAAAATTGAGATTTTAGGGTGGGGGACTCGCCTTGGTTATCCAAGTGCCTACGTATCTCCTTATGGAGAATCAGAGTCAACGTAGTTCGGGCACAGGATTGTACGCCTTTGAATTGAATTGAAGGTTGAAGGCTTTTTGAATGGCCTATCGCAGTTTTGAATTTGATTTGAAAATCGCAGTTGGATGGATGAAAATCCGTAGTACCGTGGTTTAGTGTTTTAGATGTTTTGGGCGTACAACCCTGATTTAATATGTTACTGTTAGATGCGGTGATCAATAGATTTGATCAGTATAGCTAACAGATTAATGGGCATTGCTGGTTACTCAGATCGATAGATTCGATCATCGCGGGCAGCAAATTAACTGTGTTTTAATTTATGTATTTTTATCTCTCGTCTAATGCGACTAATAGATTTAGTCGGGTCGAGAAGAGAATTAATGTTAATGTTTTATTATTTTTATCTCTCGTCTAATGCGACTAATAGCTTTAGTCGGGTCTAGGAGAGAATTAATTGAAGGTTTGATGTTTTTGCCAGAATGGTAATGGGATTGGGCAAACCCTAATGCATCGGGTAAACCTCTCTAGGGTTTTTTTTATTTTTTGATATTAATTAAAAATTAATTAAATAATTAAGTCGACTAATCGGAATAATCGGGAAAAATCCTAATATCAGTTATTGGCCTAATCCTAATGTTATTATCCTAATTAAATAAATTAATTAAATCTAATATAACTAATTAAAATAAATTAATTAAATCTAATAGAATTAATTAACATTTCATTTTAATAATAAAATGTAGAGAAAACCTGGTAGTAATCCAGTGTGAAGACCCTTTGAAGGTCTATCGTATGCCTCCAAACCTGTGTGCGTCGGATCCAATTCTGAGGAGATCCTAAGGCTAATGACGAAGAATGCATCCTAGGCGTGGATGCGCCACGTGCACTGGATCTGAACCTGCAAAGAGAATCAAGAAGAAGAAAAAACAAAGAAAATATATGGCGCAGGTGGGGCTCGAACTGACGCCTGTGCGCTTTAAACCTTATAACAGATCCGTTTACCACTAGACCAACTTTGCTTGGTGATAATGAATTAAAATGGATCCTAGTTAAACTATTAGTTGACGCTAACAGTTTTAAACAAAAAGTCAGCGTGGCCTATGTTCTTCTTCCTCGCATGGTTTTTTTTCTTCTTTTCTGCAGATACGTGAAAAGCTATGGCCACCCCTGCAAATCGAATCTCACAAAATAACACCAATAAATAAATTTTAAAAGCATGGATCGATTGTAAATCATGTTCTGAACACGATGGTGGCTTCAGTTTCTTCCAATTTGGGCTAAATCTCAAAGTCCTAATTTCGAACCTTCATAACCTAACAATGGCAGATAATGATTCATGGACTCAAACAGAAATTAAACCACATGGAAAGCTTCGATTCAACATCAGGAACGTAAATATATAATCAAAATTGATTCATCATGCGCAAATTAATCAAATCGAATCAACTCGTAGACACCGAACCGTGAGCATATAGGCGCGTGTTTCTGAGTACTGCGGCCTTGTGACGGGCTGTATTGCTTCAGGAAAACGTCCAGAGATGCGTTAGAACTCTTCAAATCCCTTGAATTGGCCTGAAACCGTACGTTCGAATTTGAGTTTTTCCTTGAAACTTTGCACTCGATAATGAATGTTTATGACAGCAAAACCTTGTTCCCCCGAATCTGCAACCCTTGCGTACATATATATCACGACAATTTAGGTTAGCCCAGATTGAAGTGAATCTTCGAAATCATAATGGAGGGATTTTATTTGCAAATCACGTCTAAATTTTCCTATCTTGTCAAGATTGGCTCGCGGTTCGATTTACGTTTCTTGCAGCATAGTTGGGACTTCAAACACAGCCTAAATCCAAGCCCATGCACTTTGACTAATTTATTTCATATTTTATATAATTAATCTTTGAATTTTATAAAAAACAAAAATAATTTAATAAATGAGAAATAAAATCTTGACAAAAATATGAATGAATTTAGAGGCCCTATTTAACTCAATAATTCCCCACAAATTTTAATAATAAAAATTGATCCTAATAATTAACCTGTTAATAATAATATTAATCGAAACTAATAATACTAGTCTTAACAATAATAATTAGCAGTAATATTAGTAACCATAATAGTGATTAATCCTAATAACCCTTATATTAAAAAACTAATGATCCTAATTATTTAAGAAAACCCAAATAAGTAGTTGAACCTAATACCCTAAATTGAATAATATCCTAATCACTAATAACCAAAAAAAAAAAAAGAATAATCAATAGTTTATTAAAAGTGTTAAAAAAAACCCACAGTTAAATAGATTGGGCCAAATGATTGAGCCCAAATACTGCTAATTGCACACCTAATTTTAATTAAAGGTTTTATAAGAGATCAGGTTTAACAATAGGTATGTTAAACCCTATGACTCCTAATTTCAATACCCTTAAATAATTCAATAGGCGCGAATCGTGTCGGGCAAATTTTGGGGTATGACAGCTGCCCCTGTTCAATCTGCTTAAACCTGAAGAGTCAGATAGCCACGTCTGCCTATCGTGATCTAAAGGTAGAAGATGATTGGACACTGAAATGCCCTGAAATTTGCATTTGTTGGGAAGAAAATCCGTAGGAGATGGGCTTAAAGATGTCACCCAAGGTAAATACCATTTCTCAGGATGTGAAGCGGATGCTTTCGAAAGGAACCACTTACTTTGATTGTAGTGCGGCCTAAAAAGGCAACCTGAATTTTATGCAATGTTATGATGCATGCGATGCCTGATGCAGTGAGCTTCTCAAAATAAATGAGAGTCATGTATGTATATGCATAATGTATGAATGAGGTATGTTAGTTGAATGATGCATGATTGTTAGTTGAAGTATGTTAGTAATTCTGAAAAAGAAAAAATAAAACCTTTATTTGTTATTGACGATGTTTTGGAGAATATCACTGCCGAGGGACTCACGTGATAAACCCAATTGAAGAAACATTTGAAAAATCTTGTATGCCTGGAAAAGCTCCTAGAAAGGATGGAATACGTCTTGAAGAAGACTTCCTGGAAAGGTTACTGAAAAGGAAAAGCGAGGACCTTCTGTTGGTTGTGTAATTGGCTTGCTATGGCCAGCAAGCCTTCGCAGTTTACGAGCCCCTACTTACTATAGTGCTAGTAAGTTAGTCGCAGTTTGTGAACTTCTCACTTACCATAGTGCTGGTAAGCTACTCGCAGTTTGTGAACTTCTCACTTACCATAGTGCTGGTAAGCTACTCGCAGTTTGTGGACTTCTCACTTACCATAGTGCTGGTAAGCTACTCGCAGTTTGTGGACTTCTCACTTACCATAGTGCTGGTAAGCTACATCGCAGTTTGTACCTCTCACTTACCATAGTTCTGGCAAGTTACATCGCAATTTGTACCTCTCACTTACCATAGTTCTGGCAAGTTACATCACAATTTGGACCCCAATAGGATTGCTTGCTATAATTCTAGCAAGTTCACCTGCACCGACAGGGTTATCAGCGAATATCATCGCAGAATTTACCTGTTTCACCAGGGTTATCTGCGAGTGTTATCGCAGGATTTACCTGTACCACCAATAGGGTTATTCGCGAGTGTTGTCACGAAATTTACCTATGTCACCAGGGTTATCTGCGAGGGTTATCGCAGAATTTACCTGTACCACCAATAGGGTTATTCGCGAGTTTTGTCGCGAAATTTACCTATGTTACCAGGGTTATCTGCGAGTGTTGTCGCAGAATTTACCTGTACCACCAATAGGGTTATTCGCGAGTGTTGTCGCGAAATTTACCTATGTTATCAGGGTTATCTGCGAGTGTTATCGCAGAATTTACCTGTACCACCAATAGGGTTATCCGCGAGTGTTGTCGCTAAATTTACCTATGTTTTCAGGGTTATCTGCGAGTGTTATCGCAGAATTTACCTGTACCACCAATAGGGTTATCCGCGAGTGTTTTCGCGAAATTTACCTATGTAGAATTTTGTTTTGTAAATGCGTGTGCATCATGCTTATGCGTTATGCACATGCCCCTGTTGTTTGTATAATGTGAAGGATAGAAAAACACTTAGAAAGGGGGGGTTTGAATAAGTGTGACTTTAAAAACTTGGACGATAAAAATAAAGTGCACAGTTATTTTTATCCTGGTTCGTTGTTAACTAAACTACTCCAGTCCACCCCCGCAGAGATGATTTACCTCAACTGAGGATTTAATCCACTAATCGCACGGATTACAATGGTTTTCCACTTAGTCAGCAACTAAGTCTTCCAGAGTCTACTGATCACAACCTGATCACTCCAGGAACAACTGCTTAGATACCCTCTAAGACTTTCTAGAGTATACAGATCAACACGATCACTCTAGTTACAACCTGCTTAGAAAACTTCTAAGACTTCCTAGAGTATACAGATCAACAAGATCACTCTAGTTCCTTACAACTTAATGTAATCAATTCAAGAGTTTACAAATGCTTCTTAAAAGCTATAATCACAAACTGTGATATTTCTCTTATCGTTTAAGCTTAATCTCACTAAGATATTACAGCAGCAATGTAGTGAGCTTTGATGAAGATGAAGATTCTGAGCTTTGAATTTTTCAGCGTTTCAGCAAGTTAATTTGAGTAATCTTGTTCAGAGTCGTTAACCTTGCTTCTCATCAGAACTTCATATTTATAGGCGTTGGAGAAGATGACCGTTGAGTGCATTTAATGCTTTGCGTGTTCCGTACAGCATCGCATTTAATGTTATACGCTTTTGTCAACTACCTCGAGCCTTGTTCACGCTGTGTCTACTGACGTAGCCTTTAGTAGCTTTTAACGTTCCTTTTGTCAGTCAGCGTAGCTTGCCACTTGTACTTTCTTCTGATTTGATGTTTGTGAATACAACGTTTGAATATCATCAGAGTCAAACAGCTTGGTGCATAGCATCTTCTGATCTTCTGACCTTGAAGTGCTTCTGTTGCGTGATACCATCTTCTGAGCTTCAGTGCTTCTGATCTCATGTTCTTCTGATGCTTCCATAGACCCATGTTCTGATTCTGCTTCGACCATCTTCTGATGTCTTGCCAGACCATGTTCTGATGTTGCATGCTGAACCCTTTGAGACAAAGCTTCTGAGCGCTGAATTATGCGTACTCTTTTATATATTTCCTGAAAGGGAAATTGCATTGGATTAGAGTACCATATTATCTTAAGCAAAATTCATATTATTGTTATCATCAAAACTAAGATAATTGATCAGAACAAATCTTGTTCTAACAATCTCCCCCTTTTTGATGATGACAAAAACATATATAAATGATATGAATTTGCGATCAGAAAGAACAGACGGCAAAAGACAAATTACACAGCTATAGCATAAGCATATGAATATGTCTCCCCCTGAGATTAACAATCTCCCCCTGAGATAAATAATCTCCCCCTGAAATAAATACTCGAAGAACTTTAATAAAAGACTTCCCTGATTATTTCGGTAGAGACGATCATATAAGCTTCTGCCTTCAGAGAATTCATAGCTTCTGACTTCTGCTTCCATTGGACAGCTTCAGAACTAGAATTTCTTTAGATCCTTAGAACACTCACAGCTTCTGACTTGAGTTTTCTGGATCTTTAGAACATTCACAGCTTTGAATTTCTGCTTCCCTCGGATAGCTTCAGAGCTTGAATGTCTACTAACATCACTTCATGCTAGATTTGTATCAGAACATTGTTGAATGTACCAGAGCATCATCAGAGCATCTCTACATCCTGAAATGTTACAGAACAAACACTAAACGACAAAAGTCAGCATGAACGAGTCAGAACATAAAATGTATATTCTAACACATTATATGTATCAGAGCTATAACATTATATGTATCAGAGCCATATAGGCTAAAATAATGTATCAGAGCAAATAGAATTTTGTCAGATCAAATAGACAAATATGGATCAAATTCTATTATCAGTGCTTCTGATTCATTTTTCTTTCTTGCTTCTGGTATCTGAAGCTTGATAGCACTCAGCTTGCTTCAGTTTCCATGGTTTTGCTTCTGGTGTTTGCTTTGAAGATTTTCTTCACTTCTTTATACCTGCAAAACACTTAAACCATATAGAACTTGCAGTTCTTGTTAGTGAATGTGTGGGAGCTTTACCCAGCAACTGATAGATTAATCAAATCATTTATCATTTATCTTTCTCCTCCTTTTTGTCATAACATCAAAAAGAATATTTCAAAAGATTCAGATGAATAAAAACGACAAATAAAATTTACTGGAATGTAAAAGCAAAGAAACTTTTTATTAATAATCAAAAGATGTTACATGAAGGAAAAGAAAACTACAAAGACCAAAACCTAGAACCCTAGCTAAGACAAAGTCTGTGCCAGCATGCCATGAAGGAGTGAAACGCCTTATTGACTGCTTCTTGGGCTTCCAGGCGAGGGGTCAGGGAGACTTGGTTCTGATGCAGATCTTCCACAATCTTTATCAGAGACTACATTCTCAGCGGGTGAAGATGAAGAGATTTCTTCGGAATGGGTTAAGGGAGAGGAAAGGTTAGATGAAGAGGAAGTTAAGTCTAGAAGGAAACAAGATGAGGAAAAAGATGGAGATGATGGAGGGCTTTCACCAGGGGGATGAAACACACGTCTAGAATAGTTTCCAGATAACATTGCTTCGAATGGATTCACCTTGAGAGGATCATAGGTGATTTTTATCTTTTTGGGTTTGGAAGGTGATGTTTCAACAGCTTTTCTTTTGTTGTTTTGATCATTTTCATGATTTCCTGGGCTTGATGAAGAGTTCATGATGGATTTGCAGAAAATGAACAGCTAGGGTTTGATATGAATGCAAAAAGATAGAGTGAATAGAGAAAATATGAGAGGGAAAGAGAAGTGTTTGAAGAGTATTTAAAAGAAAATAAAATGAAACGAATGATGAATAGCATTTAATGTTACGTGACGTGAGGAGAGATAATAAAGACAAATGAGGTGACTAGCACAGTTACCTATGGTCGGCGTCCCTTCAACTGCACGCACGTTTATCCATGAATAGTAACGACAGGTTTACCATCCCGAGATAAAACGTTACAGCTGTTTTGCTTTAAAAGAGGTTCTGAATCAACTTAGACAATGAAACGTTAGTAATAACCGAATCATAATTTCTAAAAGATTTCAATCAGAACTTCTGAAAAAAATAATCCATTTTCATTTCAGAAGATACTCATACATAAGAACTTCTCATCTTCTCATTCTGGGCATAAATCCATACTGATGTTCTTCAGAATGAACTTAAACCTATCTTCAGCCAGGGCTTTTGTAAAGATATCAGCCCATTGATGGTCTGTATCAACAAAGTTTAAAGATATAACACCCTTCTGAACATAGTCCCTTATGAAATGATGTTTAATCTCAATA
Organism: Vicia villosa; assembly: GCF_029867415.1. Taxonomy (NCBI): domain Eukaryota; kingdom Viridiplantae; phylum Streptophyta; class Magnoliopsida; order Fabales; family Fabaceae; genus Vicia; species Vicia villosa. The sequence continues at coordinate 7,085,111 of NC_081185.1, forward strand.
TGTTTAGCTTTTGAATGAAGAATAGGATTCTTAGATAAACATATAGCAGAAGTATTATCACAGAATATAGGAATGTTACTCTCAAATATCTGATAATCTTCTAACTGACTCTTCATCCAGAGCATCTGTGTACTACAACCAGCAGCAGCGACATATTCTGCTTCTGTTGTTGATAGAGCAATAGTTGCTTGCTTCTTGCTATACCAAGAGATCAAATGACTTCCAAGAAATTTGCAACTTCCTGAAGTACTTTTTCTTTCAATTCTGTCTCCAGCATAGTCAGCATCGCAGAATCCTACTAAGTTGTATTCTTTAGATTTTCTGTAAACTAAGCCAACATTAGTAGTACCTTTCAGATACCTTAGAATTCTCTTAACAGTAGTTAAATGAGATTCTCTAGGATCTGATTGGAATCTAGCACACAAACAAACACTGAACAGAATGTCAGGTCTAGAAGCAGTCAGATATAGAAGAGATCCAATCATACCTCTGTATAACTTCTGATCTACCTTCTTACTTACCTCATCCTTACCTAGGATGCATGTTGGATGCATAGGAGTTTTGGCTTCTTTGCAGTCTAGAAGATTAAACTTCTTCAGAAGTTCCTTCACATACTTGGTTTGGTGAACATACGTTCCTTCTGATGTTTGATTTATTTGTATTCCAAGGAAATACTTGAGTTCTCCCATCATGCTCATTTCAAACTCAGCCTGCATAGACTCAGCAAACTCCTTTCCAAGTGTAGCATTAGATGTTCCAAAAATAATATCATCTACATATATTTGACAAATTAAAAAATCCCTTTTAAAGGTTTTACAAAAGAGAGTAGTGTCCACTTTTCCTCTAGTGAAACCATTATCCAGAAGGAAAGAACTTAAGCGTTCATACCAAGCTCTGGGAGCCTGTTTCAATCCATACAATGATTTCTTTATTTTAAAAACATGATTAGGAGACATAGAGTCTTCAAAACCAGGAGGTTGATGGACATAAACTTCTTCATCTATATAACCGTTTAAGAAGGCACTCTTAACATCCATCTGATAGAGAGTGATGTTATGTTGAGTGGCAAAAGAAATTAATAGACGAATAGATTCTAACCTGGCCACTGGTGCAAAGGTTTCTGTATAGTCAATCCCTTCTTGCTGACTATAACCCTGAGCCACCAGTCTGGCTTTGTTTCTTATCACTTCACCTTTCTCACTGAGCTTGTTTCTGAAGACCCATTTTGTACCGATTATATTAAATCCATCTGGTCTAGGAACAAGATCCCAAACATCATTCCTTGTAAACTGATTCAGTTCTTCTTGCATAGCAATTATCCAGTCTGGATCTTCTAGAGCATGATCAACAGAAGTTGGCTCGATCAAAGATACAAGACCTAATTGACAGTCTGCATTGTTCTTAAGGAATGCTCTTGTTCTGATTGGATCATCCTTCTTTCCAAGAATGACATCTTCTGAATGACCAGAGATGAGTCTGGATGATCTTCTGACAGATGGTTCTTCAGAAATGCTTAGATCCTCCAGAGAAGCTGATACTTGATCTTCAGATTCTTTGCTTCTGAGAAGCTCTGCTTCTGATGCGTTGCTTCTTGGCTCAACAACTTCTGATATATCAATATCACAATCTGCAAAATTATCAAACTGCTTTGGTTTTTCAGAACCAAGCTTATCATCAAACCTGATATTGATTGATTCTTCTACAATCAATGTTTCAGTATTGTATACTCTGTAGCCTTTTGAGCGTTCAGAATATCCAAGAAGGAAACATTTTTGTGCTTTGGAATCAAACTTACCAAGATGATCTTTAGTGTTCAGAATAAAGCATACACATCCAAAAGGATGGAAATATGAAATGTTGGGCTTTCTATTCTTCCACAATTCATAAGGAGTCTTATTTAGAATAGGTCTGATAGAGATTCTATTCTGAATATAGCATGCAGTGTTTATTGCTTCTGCCCAGAAATGCTTAGCCATATTGGTTTCATTGATCATGGTTCTGGCCATTTCTTGCAGAGTCCTATTCTTTCGTTCTACAACCCCATTTTGCTGTGGAGTTCTAGGACAAGAGAAATCATGGGCAATACCATTTTCTTTGAAGAATTCTTCAAAGGATCTGTTCTCAAATTCACCACCATGATCACTTCTGACCTTTATGATTTTACACTCTTTTTCAGATTGAATCTGAATGCAGAAATCAAAGAACACTGAATGAGTCTCATCCTTGTGTTTCAAGAATTTTACCCATGTCCAGCGACTATAATCATCTACGATGACTAATCCATATTTCTTTCCTCTGACAGATGCTGTTTTGACTGGGCCAAACAGATCAATGTGCAAGAGTTCTAATGGCCTTGAGGTAGAAACAACATTCTTGGACTTGAATGCAGGTTTGGAGAACTTGCCCTTCTGACATGCTTCACAAAGAGCATCTGATTTGAATTTCAGATTAGGGAGTCCTCTGACCAGATTCAGTTTGTTAATCTGAGAAATCTTTCTCAAACTAGCATGACCTAATCTTCTGTGCCAGACCCACTGCTCTTCAGAAACAGACATAAGACAAGTCACCTTCTGACTCATAAGATCTTGCAGATCTGTCTTATAAATGTTGTTCTTCCTCTTGCCTGTAAATAGGATTGAGCCATCCTTCTGATTTACAGCCTTGCAAGACTCTTGATTAAAGATTATATCATAACCATTGTCACTCAATTGACTGATAGATAAGAGGTTATGTGTTAATCCTTCTACAAGAAGTACATTAGAAATGGAAGGAGAGTTACCAGACTTTATAGTTCCAGAACCAATTATCTTGCCCTTCTGATCTCCTCCAAACTTGACTTCTCCTCCAGACTTAAGCACCAGGTCTTGGAACATAGACCTTCTTCCCGTCATGTGTCGAGAGCATCCAGAGTCCAGGTACCATGACATGTTGTGCTTTGTCCTTTTTGCAGCCAAGGATATCTGCAATAGGAATAATCTTATCCTTAGGTACCCACATTTTCTTGGGTCCTTTCTTGTTAGTTCTCCTCAAGTTCTGATTGAACTTGGGTTTGACATTATAAGCAATAGGAGGAACAGCATGATAATTTTTAATGTGAGTTTCATGATATTTCCTAGGTTGTGTCACATGCTTTTTGGTGTGTGTTATGTGAAAACTTTGAGCATGTGAAGTGTGCCTAATATCATGGGAGTGGCCATACTTGAACTGATCATACAATGGCTTGTATGTGAATTTCATTTCATCAACAGGTTCAAGTTTGTATGGGGTTTCACCCTCAAAACCAATGCCAACTCTTTTGTTTCCAGACACAGCATATATCATAGAAGCTAGCTGACTTCTGCCAATACTTCTAGATAAGAACTTCCTGAAACTTAAATCATATTCTTTCAGAATATGGTTTAGACTTGGAATGGATTTTTCTGAATCAGAAGGAGATCCAACATTATTGGATAATTTTAAAAGTTTTTCTTTTAATTCAGAATTCTCCAACTCAAGCTTCTTTGTTTCAAATTCAAACAGCTTTTTCAGCTTTTTGTATTTGAGACTAATCTGAGACTTGAGTTCCAGAAGTTCAGTTAGACCGGAAACTAACTCATCTCTAGTAAGTTCAGAAAATACCTCTTCAGAATCTGATTCTGATGTAGATTCTGATTCGTCATCTTCTGTCGCCATCAGCGCACAGTTAGCCTGCTCATCTTCAGAGTCTGAATCATCTTCTGACTCATCCCAGGTTGCCATAAGACCTTTCTTCTTATGAAATTTCTTCTTGGGATTTTCCTTCTGAAGATTTGGACATTCGTTCTTGTAGTGTCCAGGTTCATTGCATTCATAGCACATGACCTTCTTCTTGTCAAATCTTCTGTCATCAGAAGATTCTCCACGTTCAAATCTCTTTGAACTTCTGAAGCCTCTGAACTTCCTTTGCTTGGTCTTCCAGAGTTGATTTAGCCTTCTGGAGATCAAAGACAGTTCATCTTCTTCTTCAGATTCTGATTCTTCAGGATCTTCTTCTCTAGCCTGAAAAGCGTTAGTGCATTTCTTGATATTTGATTTTAATGCAATAGACTTACCTTTCTTTTGAGGCTCATTTGCGTCCAGCTCTATTTCATGACTTCTCAAGGCACTGATGAGCTCTTCCAGAGAAACTTCATTCAGATTCTTTGCAATCTTGAATGCGGTCACCATAGGACCCCATCTTCTGGGTAAGCTTCTGATAATCTTCTTTACATGATCAGCCTTGGTGTATCCCTTGTCAAGAACTCTCAATCCAGCAGTAAGAGTTTGAAATCTTGAAAACATCTTTTCAATGTCTTCATCATCCTCCATCTTGAAGGCTTCATACTTCTGTATTAAAGCAAGAGCTTTGGTCTCCTTGACTTGAGCATTTCCTTCATGAGTCATTTTCAAGGACTCATATATATCATAGGTTGTTTCCCTGTTAGATATCTTCTCATACTCAGCATGAGAAATAGCATTCAGCAAGACAGTTCTGCATTTATGATGATTCCTGAAAAGCTTCTTTTGATCATCACTCATTTCTTGCCTTGTCAGCTTTACGCCACTGGCATTAACTGGATGTTTGTAACCATCCATTAGAAGATCCCATAGATCACCATCTAGACCAAGAAAGTAACTTTCCAGTTTATCTTTCCAGTATTCAAAGTTTTCACCATCAAATACCGGCGGTCTAGTATAACCATTGTTACCGTTGTATTGCTCAGCAGAGCCAGATGTAGATGCAGGTGTAGACTTTTCACTTTCATCAACCATCTTTTACTGAAGCGTTTTTCTCTTCCTGAATCTTTTCTAAACACGGTTAAGTGCTTGCACCTTAGAACCGGCGCTCTGATGCCAATTGAAGGATAGAAAAACACTTAGAAAGGGGGGGTTTGAATAAGTGTGACTTTAAAAACTTGGACGATAAAAATAAAGTGCACAGTTATTTTTATCCTGGTTCGTTGTTAACTAAACTACTCCAGTCCACCCCCGCAGAGATGATTTACCTCAACTGAGGATTTAATCCACTAATCGCACGGATTACAATGGTTTTCCACTTAGTCAGCAACTAAGTCTTCCAGAGTCTACTGATCACAACCTGATCACTCCAGGAACAACTGCTTAGATACCCTCTAAGACTTTCTAGAGTATACAGATCAACACGATCACTCTAGTTACAACCTGCTTAGAAAACTTCTAAGACTTCCTAGAGTATACAGATCAACAAGATCACTCTAGTTCCTTACAACTTAATGTAATCAATTCAAGAGTTTACAAATGCTTCTTAAAAGCTATAATCACAAACTGTGATATTTCTCTTATCGTTTAAGCTTAATCTCACTAAGATATTACAGCAGCAATGTAGTGAGCTTTGATGAAGATGAAGATTCTGAGCTTTGAATTTTTCAGCGTTTCAGCAAGTTAATTTGAGTAATCTTGTTCAGAGTCGTTAACCTTGCTTCTCATCAGAACTTCATATTTATAGGCGTTGGAGAAGATGACCGTTGAGTGCATTTAATGCTTTGCGTGTTCCGTACAGCATCGCATTTAATGTTATACGCTTTTGTCAACTACCTCGAGCCTTGTTCACGCTGTGTCTACTGACGTAGCCTTTAGTAGCTTTTAACGTTCCTTTTGTCAGTCAGCGTAGCTTGCCACTTGTACTTTCTTCTGATCTGATGTTTGTGAATACAACGTTTGAATATCATCAGAGTCAAACAGCTTGGTGCATAGCATCTTCTGATCTTCTGACCTTGAAGTGCTTCTGTTGCGTGATACCATCTTCTGAGCTTCAGTGCTTCTGATCTCATGTTCTTCTGATGCTTCCATAGACCCATGTTCTGATTCTGCTTCGACCATCTTCTGATGTCTTGCCAGACCATGTTCTGATGTTGCATGCTGAACCCTTTGAGACAAAGCTTCTGAGCGCTGAATTATGCGTACTCTTTTATATATTTCCTGAAAGGGAAATTGCATTGGATTAGAGTACCATATTATCTTAAGCAAAATTCATATTATTGTTATCATCAAAACTAAGATAATTGATCAGAACAAATCTTGTTCTAACATAATGCGTATGTGTGAATGCTTACACATGTATATGTTGTATGTATATTGATGAAACGGTCAGACGAGGACTGACTACCAGACGGGAACTGGACTTTGTAATGGTTTGGATTGCCAATAAAAATTGGGCTTTTGTGATATGTATATGCTAATGCTAATGCGTATGCATGTATGCTAATGCTGATGCAATCTCATGGTTTTATCTCCTCAAACCCTTTGAACTTGTTTATTCCATGCTTGCACTTATACCCTGACTATGCTTATGCTGGCTTTGTAATGTTTATGTATGCTTATGCATATGCGTATGCTTGGTTGACGTAATGAGTGGAACGAAGTAATGTCTTCTGTAATATTACCCGAAAAAGGTCTTTTGAATGGATGTGAATGTTTGTCTTGAAGAAGACCACATAAAGAGTTACGGTGTAATGTATCAACCAATGTATGTAATGCGTGATTTGTATGTATTTGTGTGATGCTCCAACGGTAGGTTATTAATAACCAAAGCGTATATAGTTCGCTGGAGTTGCAGGTCTGTTTGCTAGGATGGGGTGTGATGCTAGCGCGATTTCCCAATACCTGTCTTGTTTGAGCTCGGAAGATCGTAGTTAGGAGAAAGAATTTGTTCGATGTTGTAAAGTGCGAGAATGCCTTTTTCCTTTTGTTGTGTGTCTTGCGGATTTGATATCCATTGCCCCAGTATTTTCATGGAGAAAGATGCTTATGAAGGAAGTGCCCCAGGGAATAGCCTTGTCATATGCTTCGATGTTTAGATTGAAGGGTGTGCCCCTGATCTCCAGGTCATGGAAGGTTATCCATAGTGTTCTATCCTCTGAATTTGAATTCTTCCCATGTCTGACATGCCCTTGTTTGAGATTGCTTTGAGATGTGCCCCAAGTCGATTGAACCTTAGGAAGACTGCCCCTAGTTAATAGGATGTTCAATTGTATGCCCCTGTGCTCCTTGAAATTTTTGCCCCTGTTTAGGAGAACCCCCTAGATGTGGTTCCCCCGACTCCAGGGTCTTTATTAGAAATGATCACCTTTGATTAACCCATTTCGAGATTTCCTCGATGCTAAGTGTATACTCGTAGATGGTGTTGTACTTTTTGAGAAGTAGCTCCAATGGAATGCGTATGCAAGTTTTGAAATCGAAGTCCGTTATGAATTAGGACTAGATGGTTTTGGAAAGAATGCTTGAAGAAGCACATTGGTTAGAGATAGTTTTAACAAACATAGGAGTCAGTATAACAAATCCTGCTTAACATGCTTTCATGGTTAACCTTGCCTCAATTAGGACTTTTAAATGTTGTAACTTGGCCTGGTTCATGTTTTAAGAAACAATGGATATAAGGCTCAAAATTTTATTTATCCCATCCCTTTCTCCTTGATGTTCTCCAGATCCTAAAAATTCTACTAATCCAATGGATGTGCTTTGTTTGCAGGAGAATCGTTTCAGTTTCGATGTTGAGCAGAAGCCTTAATAGAGATCCAAGCATTGATGAAAATATGGTGAAGATCCAAGCATGGATGCGAAGCTTTGATGATTTAGCAGTCACCAGATTATCCATTGTATTTAGCCTTTGTTTTTATCCCTTATTTTTGCATGAACCAATTCTTTTGAATTTGATCCATCGGGATGCCCTAAATTTTGCCTAAGTCATTTTTTTTTATTCATGGAATTTTTGACTTAGCGGGCGCTTTTCTCCTTTTTCTTTTGAATACTCCTTTTGAGATTGATCCTTGGATATTGAATATTGTGACTGCTATGTTGATTTTGATTTGTAAGCTTCGCCTTTGATACTTCCTCGATCTTGAATAATGTAATGAGAAAGAAGGTGTTGTAAATGTTACCTCCATTGCTTCCTCAATCTTGGATGAATGCGAGGAAGAAGATATGCTTTAACCTTATGCTTGGATTGACTGATTCTCTTGGCAACCAAAATACATCATTGAATTAGTTGACATCTACCCTGCCCCTGGTTAAAATCAAGGTTCTTTTGAAAAGTAGAAACAAACTCCAACTCCTGGCTCGAGGGGGTAACGAGGGATTAACATCCTTATATCTCCACTGTTTGGGAATTGAAGCAATGCCTGTACATCCTCGGCTCGGTCTCACTTTGAAAGCATATGTTTAGCTAGGCTTAGTTATTTGTATTCGTCATTCTCCCTCAAGTTTGTTAATAACCCTAAAAATAGGAGTGTGTGACTGGAAAGTCATAGTAGTGAGTGAATGAATTGACTCCAAAACCTGCCTGGTTGTCCCATTAGAATTACTAATGTGAAGATACAACTTTTATCTTGAGAAACACTTAGCGGTCGTAGAGTTGAAATTGTGAGCACGGTAAACACCTATTGATCCTAGGGATAATCTCCTTTGTAGATCCACTGACCTTGTTTCATTCCTTAGGTTCTTAAACTTGTAGACGTGAGGGCAGCCTCGAACTTTCTTCGGACATGTCATACTGGCGGGAATAAATCGTTAGCGGTTGGTTTTTGTCGTATCGGAACTTCATGAGTTTCCTTTGACTGAACCTCTTTTGCTTCTCCTGAGGATAGTACCACCTATGACCCTTTTTCTTGGTGTGGGGCTGACATATGTCGAGTTCCCTCCATCGTGGTTATGCCTCTTTGTTCAGGATATTGCCCCAGTTGGACTAATCCTTGCCCCCAGGTTATCGTAGAGCGTCCTCGAAAGTTTGATATGTTCTAAGACGAACCCCTTTTGACTAGATACCCCTTGAGTGCATCTATAAGGGAACTCTTTTGTTGAACTAATCCTTGCTCGATGATAACCTTTATATAATCCTATTGCGAAAAGGTATGGCCATGTGGAAGGCATGGTGAAAGGCATCCTTTTCTCCTTAGTAAGACTAAGATCATTCTCAATACTATATCCTCCTTTCTCCATAGTTTATAATCCTTTTGATTTTTTGTCCGAGTCTCGGGAAATCGGCTAGCGCGGTAGGTGCGGACGTGGGTGAAGATAGAAATGTGAATGTAGATGAAAATGTATGAATGCATGAAAATGCGAATGCATGGATATGCGAGAGACTCCTTATATTATAGCTCCTTGTATGCAATGTAGACGTATGATGTATAATCCTAGGGGTAGCCTTAGAGGCGACATTAGACCCTAGTGAGATCCTTGCAAGAAAGATGCTATGACACGCCAATAGAAATCCCTTAGATCAGGGAGTATGCAGAAGGTAGCGGCTGGGGACCGTTCAAGACAGTCGCAAATCTCATGGCCATCGAGAGGCCAGTCGACGTGTACCAATGAATTTGTCCCTCGTGGACAGGTTCTCTGTGTGGAACACAACCTATCTAAGGACGATATCGAATGAAGTGAAATCCCTACAGGCCAGGGATTGAAGACGCATGAATGGAAATCCAAACCCTACAAGTTAGAGGGTTCGCGGGAATAAGCACGGGATGACCGTTCAAGACAGTCACTAGATCTCATGGCCATCGAGAGGCCAATAGACGTGCGTTAATGAGGGTGTCCTTCAGGGGAAGGACGAAGTCATTGTAAAAACAAATGGACATAGAAGGAAATCCCTACAGGATAGGGAGTTCGTAGGAGAAAGCACGGGGTGACCGTTCAATACAGTCACTGAATCTCATGGCCATCGAGAGGCCAATTGATGTATGCTAACAAAGATGTCCTTCGTGGGAAGGACACATAGTTGTAAAAATACAAATATTTAAGAAGAAACTCCCTACAAGTTAGGGAGTGCGTAGATGCGGGCGCAGAGTGACCGTTCATGACAGTCACTAGGTCTCATGGCCAACGGGAGACCAATCAATGCGCATATATGAAAGTGTCCTTCGTAGGAAGGACATGGTCTTAGAAATAGAGTCCAGGCAGGCCAGGGGGCGCGTAGGAGTACCTGCAAAAATTAAAATGCTAGGCATTCGCAGTATATAAATTGCATATATAATAAGCACATAAGCACATAAGCCCTAGGTTCATAGGTCCGACGTAACGGCTTAGGGTGCCTACCCTTCCCATTGGTATGTTCTAGAAGGTCTCATGGGGTCGTTCGTAGCCGCCGAGACTTTTTGTCTCTTTGGATTTTAGAACAACTAATTTTATCCATGAGGTTCGAATTTTAGGGGTAGGTTCCCAGAGAGATCAGCCAAATACCAAGTCCAGCCCTCAACAAGGTCGAGCCTCGTATCAGACCTTTCCGGATATTCAACCCACTCTGAGTGGAATTTAACAAGACTCGTAGGCGATGTAATTCCCCTCTGGTCATTATTATAATTCCCACGCTTAGGTTTAACAACAATTTATATATCCCCAAAATTTACAGTAAAACAAATAATCATTTAAATAAACATTTATTTAAATTACTATAAATAATTACTGTAAATAAAAAACCGTAAATAAATAAATAAAATTAAATTTAAATATTTATAAGAACCTGATCCCCAAATCCTGCCATTTGTAGCTCCAAAATTGCAATACAGCAACAAATATTAAAGTAAACGAATATTTATTTAAATTGTTATAATTACTGTAAATGGAAATTGTAAATAAATAAATAAATATTTAAATGGAAATGAAAAAAACCTAAAACCTAATCCACAACCCTAATTTTGGCAAATTAGCCAAACCCTAATAGCTAGCCATAAACCTAAATAATTTACCAAACCTAAACCCTGCCAAGCCTTAGGAGCATAATAATTCACCTATAGTGTATTTCCCCAGCAGAGTCGCCAGCTGTAGCAACCTGCCTAAAAAATAGAGCCGCCACCTATTCTGAAGGGCGAATAGGAAACCCTACGCAGTTAAGAGATTCAGGGTAAGTTATTATAATCAGGTCGAGGGAAGGTGTTAGGCACCCTCAACCCTTTCCTATTGGCTTTGAATCTAAGGTAAAGGTTTATGGCTAAAATTTAGAAGTTTAAAGGCTACAGAATTGTGAATAGGGTGAAAATTGAGATTTTAGGGTGGGGGACTCGCCTTGGTTATCCAAGTGCCTACGTATCTCCTTATGGAGAATCAGAGTCAACGTAGTTCGGGCACAGGATTGTACGCCTTTGAATTGAATTGAAGGTTGAAGGCTTTTTGAATGGCCTATCGCAGTTTTGAATTTGATTTGAAAATCGCAGTTGGATGGATGAAAATCCGTAGTACCGTGGTTTAGTGTTTTAGATGTTTTGGGCGTACAACCCTGATTTAATATGTTACTGTTAGATGCGGTGATCAATAGATTTGATCAGTATAGCTAACAGATTAATGGGCATTGCTGGTTACTCAGATCGATAGATTCGATCATCGCGGGCAGCAAATTAATTGTGTTTTAATTTATGTATTTTTATCTCTCGTCTAATGCGACTAATAGATTTAGTCGGGTCGAGAAGAGAATTAATGTTAATGTTTTATTATTTTTATCTCTCGTCTAATGCGACTAATAGCTTTAGTCGGGTCGAGGAGAGAATTAATTGAAGGTTTGATGTTTTTGCCAGAATGGTAATGGGATTGGGCAAACCCTAATGCATCGGGTAAACCTCTCTAGGGTTTTTTTTATTTTTTAATATTAATTAAAAATTAATTAAATAATTAAGTCGACTAATCGGAATAATCGGGAAAAATCCTAATATCAGTTATTGGCCTAATCCTAATGTTATTATCCTAATTAAATAAATTAATTAAATCTAATATAACTAATTAAAATAAATTAATTAAATCTAATAGAATTAATTAACATTTCATTTTAATAATAAAATGTAGAGAAAACCTGGTAGTAATCCAGTGTGATGACCCTTTGAAGGTCTATCGTATGCCTCCAAACCTGTGTGCGTCGGATCCAATTCTGAGGAGATCCTAAGGCTAATGACGAAGAATGCATCCTAAGCGTGGATGCGCCACGTGCACTGGATCTGAACCTGCAAAGAGAATCAAGAAGAAGAAAAAACAAAGAAAATATATGGCGCAGGTGGGGCTCGAACTGACGCCTGTGCGCTTTAAACCTTATAACAGATCCGTTTACCACTAGACCAACTTTGCTTGGTGATAATGAATTAAAATGGATCCTAGTTAAACTATTAGATGACGCTAACAGTTTTAAACAAAAAGTCAGCGTGGCCTATGTTCTTCTTCCTCGCATGGTTTTTTTTCTTCTTTTCTGCAGATACGTGAAAAGCTATGGCCACCCCTGCAAATCGAATCTCACAAAATAACACCAATAAATAAATTTTAAAAGCATGGATCGATTGTAAATCATGTTCTGAACACGATGGTGGCTTCAGTTTCTTCCAATTTGGGCTAAATCTCAAAGTCCTAATTTCGAACCTTCATAACCTAACAATGGTAGATAATGATTCATGGACTCAAACAGAAATTAAACCACATGGAAAGCTTCGATTCAACATCAGGAACGTAAATATATAATCAAAATTGATTCATCATGCGCAAATTAATCAAATCGAATCAACTCGTAGACACCGAACCGTGAGCATATAGGCGCGTGTTTCTGAGTACTGCGGCCTTGTGACGGGCTGTATTGCTTCAGGAAAACGTCCAGAGATGCGTTAGAACTCTTCAAATCCCTTGAATTGGCCTGAAACCGTACGTTCGAATTTGAGTTTTTCCTTGAAACTTTGCACTCGATAATGAATGTTTATGACAGCAAAACCTTGTTCCCCCGAATCTGCAACCCTTGCGTACATATATATCACGACAATTTAGGTTAGCCCAAATTGAAGTGAATCTTCGAAATCATAATGGAGGGATTTTATTTGCAAATCACGTCTAAATTTTCCTATCTTGTCAAGATTGGCTCGCGGTTCGATTTACGTTTCTTGCAGCATAGTTGGGACTTCAAACACAGCCTAAATCCAAGCCCATGCACTTTGACTAATTTATTTCATATTTTATATAATTAATCTTTGAATTTTATAAAAAACAAAAATAATTTAATAAATGAGAAATAAAATCTTGACAAAAATATGAATGAATTTAGAGGCCCTATTTAACTCAATAATTCCCCACAAATTTTAATAATAAAAATTGATCCTAATAATTAACCTGTTAATAATAATATTAATCGAAACTAATAATACTAGTCTTAACAATAATAATTAGCAGTAATATTAGTAACCATAATAGTGATTAATCCTAATAACCCTTATATTAAAAAACTAATGATCCTAATTATTTAAGAAAACCCAAATAAGTAGTTGAAACTAATACCCTAAATTGAATAATATCCTAATCACTAATAACAAAAAAAAAAAGAATAATCAATAGTTTATTAAAAGTGATAAAAGAAACCCACAGTTAAATAGATTGGGCCAAATGATTGAGCCCAAATACTGCTAATTGCACACCTAATTTTAATTAAAGGTTTTATAAGAGATCGGGTTTAACAATAGGTATGTTAAACCCTATGACTCCTAATTTCAATACCCTTAAATAATTCAATAGGCGCGAATCGTGTCGGGCAAATTTTGGGGTATGACAATATGCAATTTATGAAATTTCTTTCTCTTCTCCAAAAACTTGGACCATCATATGCAATTTTTCGAATTTCATTATCTTCTCAAAAAACGTGGTCTCTCATATGCAATTTCTGGGATTTCTTTCCCTTCTCCAAAACCATGGACTATCATATGAAACTTCTAGATTTTCTTTCTCTTCTCCAAAATTGTGGACTATCATATGCAATTTCTAGAATTTCTTTCGCTTCTCCAAAAACGTGAACTATCATATGCAATTTATGAAATTTCTTTCTCTTCTCCAAAAACGTGGACCATCATATGCAATTTTTGGAGTTTCTTTATCTTCTCAAACATGGTGGTCTCTCATATGCAATTTATGAAATTTCTTCCTCTTCTCCAAAAACGTGGTCTCTCATATGCAATTTCTGGAATTTATTTCCCTTCTCCAAAACCATGGGCTATCATATGAAATTTCTAGAATTTCTTTCTCTTCTCCAAAATCGTGGACCATCATATGCAATTTCTAGAATTTCTTTCGCTTCTCCAAAAACGTGGACTATCATATGCAATTTCGGGAATTTCTTTCCCTTCTTAAAAAACGTGGACTATCATATGCAAATTATGAATTTTCTTTCTCTTCTCCAAAAACGTGGACTATCATATGAAATTTATGAAAAAAAAATTTCTTCTCCAAAAACGTGGACTATTATATGCAATTTCTAGAATTTCATTCCCTTCTTCAAAAACGTGGACTATTATATGCAATTTCTAGAAATTCTTTCTCTTCTCCAAAAATAGTGACTATCATATGCAATTTCTGCAATTTCTTTCCCTTCTCCAAAAACGTGGACTATCATATGCAATTTATGAAATTTCTTTCTCTTCTCCAAAAACTTGGACCAACATATGCAATTTTTCGAATTTCATTATCTTCTCAAAAAACATGGTCTCTCATATGCAATTTCCGGGATTTCTTTCCCTTCTCCAAAACCATGGACTATCATATGAAACTTCTAGATTTTCTTTCTCTTCCCCAAAATTGTGGACTATCATATGCAATTTCTAGAATTTCTTTCGCTTCTCCAAAAACGTGAACTATCATATGCAATTTATGAAATTTCTTTCTCTTCTCCAAAAACGTGGACCATCATATGCAATTTTTAGAATTTCTTTATCTTCTCAAACAAGGTGGTCTCTCATATGCAATTTATGAAATTTCTTCCTCTTCTCCAAAAACGTGGTCTCTCATATGCAATTTCTGAAATTTATTTCCCTTCTCCAGAACCATGGACTATCATATGAAATTTCTAGAATTTCTTTCTCTTCTCCAAAATCGTGGACTATCATATAAAATTTCTAGAATTTCTTTCGCTTCTCCAAAAACATGGACTATCATATGCAATTTCTGGAATTTCTTTCCCTTCTCCAAAAACGTGGACTATCATATGCAAATTATGAATTTTCTTTCTCTTCTCGAAAAACGTGGACTATCATATGCAATTTTTCGAATTTCATTATCTTCTCAAAAAACATGGTCTCTCATATGCAATTTCCGGGATTTCTTTCCCTTCTCCAAAACCATGGACTATCATATGAAACTTCTAGATTTTCTTTCTCTTCCCCAAAATTGTGGACTATCATATGCAATTTCTAGAATTTCTTTCGCTTCTCCAAAAACGTGAACTATCATATGCAATTTATGAAATTTCTTTCTCTTCTCCAAAAACGTGGACCATCATCTGCAATTTTTGGAATGTCTTTATCTTCTCAAACAAGGTGGTCTCTCATATGCAATTTATGAAATTTCTTCCTCTTCTCCAAAAACGTGGTCTCTCATATGCAATTTCTGAAATTTATTTCCCTTCTCCAAAACCATGGACTATCATATGAAATTTCTAGAATTTCTTTCTCTTCTCCAAAATCGTGGACTATCATATACAATTTCTAGAATTTCTTTCGCTTCTCCAAAAACATGGACTATCATATGCAATTTCTGGAATTTCTTTCCCTTCTCCAAAAACGTGGACTATCATATGCAAATTATGAATTTTCTTTCTCTTCTCGAAAAACATGGACTATCATATTGAATTTATGAAATTTCTTTTTCTTCTCCAAAAACGTGGACTATTATATGCAATTTTTAGTATTTCTTTCCTTCTCCGAAAATGTGGACTATTATATGCAATTTCTAGAATTTCTTTCTCTTCTCCAAAAATAGTGACTATCATATGCAATTTCTGCAATTTCTTTCCCTTCTCCAAAAACGTGGACTATCATATGCAATTTATGAAATTTCTTTCTCTCCTCCAAAAACTTGGACCATCATATGCAATTTTTGGAATTTCTTTATCTTCTCAAAAAACGTGGTCTGTCATATGCAATTTCTGGAATTTCTTTCCCTTCTCCAAAACCATGGACTATCATATGAAACTTCTAGATTTTCTTTCTCTTCTCCAAAATCGTGGACTATCATATGCAATTTCTAGAATTTCTTTCGCTTCTCCAAAAACGTGGCCTATCCTATGCAATTTCTGGAATTTCTTTCCCTTCTCCAAAAACGTGGACTATCATATGCAAATTATGAATTTTCTTTCTCTTCTCGAAAAACGTGGACTATCATATTGAATTTATGAAATTTCTTTTTCTTCTCCAAAAACGTGGACTATTATATGCAATTTTTAGTATTTCTTTCCTTCTCCGAAAACGTGGACTATTATATGCAATTTCTAGAATTTCTTTCTCTTCTCCAAAAATAGTGACTATCATATGCAATTTCTGCAATTTCTTTCCTTTCTCCAAAAACGTGGACTATCATATGCAATTTATGAAATTTCTTTCTCTCCTCCAAAAACTTGGACCATCATATGCAATTTTTGGAATTTCTTTATCTTCTCAAAAAACGTGGTCTCTCATATGCAATTTCTGGAATTTCTTTCCCTTCCCCAAAACCATGGACTATCATATGAAACTTCTAGATTTTCTTTCTCTTCTCCAAAATCGTGGACTATCATATGCAATTTCTAGAATTTCTTTCGCTTCTCCAAAAACGTGGCCTATCCTATGCAATTTCTGGAATTTCTTTCCCTTCTCCAAAAACGTGGACTATCATATGCAAATTATGAATTTTCTTTCTCTTCTCCAAAAACGTGGACTATCATATGCAATTTATGAAATTTCTTTCTCTTCTCCAAAAACGTGGACTATTATATGCAATTTCTAGAATTTCTTTCGCTTCTCCAAAATCGTGGACTATTATATGCAATTTCTAGAATTTCTTTCTCTTCTCCAAAAATAGTGACTATCATATGCAATTTCTGCAATTTCTTTCCCTTCTCCAAAAACGTGGACTATCATATGCAAATTATGAATTTTCTTTCTCTTCTCCAAAAACGTGGACTATCATATGAAATTTATGAAAAAAAATTTTCTTCTCCAAAAACGTGGACTATTATATGCAATTTCTAGAATTTCATTCCCTTCTTCAAAAACGTGGACTATTATATGCAATTTCTAGAAATTCTTTCTCTTCTCCAAAAATAGTGACTATCATATGCAATTTCTGCAATTTCTTTCCCTTCTCCAAAAACGTGGACTATCATATGCAATTTATGAAATTTCTTTCTCTTCTCCAAAAACTTGGACCAACATATGCAATTTTTCGAATTTCATTATCTTCTCAAAAAACATGGTCTCTCATATGCAATTTCCGGGATTTCTTTCCCTTCTCCAAAACCATGGACTATCATATGAAACTTCTAGATTTTCTTTCTCTTCCCCAAAATTGTGGACTAACATATGCAATTTCTAGAATTTCTTTCGCTTCTCCAAAAACGTGAACTATCATATGCAATTTATGAAATTTCTTTCTCTTCTCCAAAAACGTGGACCATCATATGCAATTTTTGGAATTTCTTTATCTTCTCAAACAAGGTGGTCTCTCATATGCAATTTATGAAATTTCTTCCTCTTCTCCAAAAACGTGGTCTCTCATATGCAATTTCTGAAATTTATTTCCCTTCTCCAGAACCATGGACTATCATATGAAATTTCTAGAATTTCTTTCTTTTCTCCAAAATCGTGGACTATCATATACAATTTCTAGAATTTCTTTCGCTTCTCCAAAAACATGTACTATCATATGCAATTTCTGGAATTTCTTTCCCTTCTCCAAAAACGTGGACTATCATATGCAAATTATGAATTTTCTTTCTCTTCTCGAAAAACGTGGACTATCATATGCAATTTTTCGAATTTCATTATCTTCTCAAAAAACATGGTCTCTCATATGCAATTTCCGGGATTTCTTTCCCTTCTCCAAAACCATGGACTATCATATGAAACTTCTAGATTTTCTTTCTCTTCCCCAAAATTGTGGACTATCATATGCAATTTCTAGAATTTCTTTCGCTTCTCCAAAAACGTGAACTATCATATGCAATTTATGAAATTTCTTTCTCTTCTCCAAAAACGTGGACCATCATCTGCAATTTTTGGAATTTCTTTATCTTCTCAAACAAGGTGGTCTCTCATATGCAATTTATGAAATTTCTTCCTCTTCTCCAAAAACGTGGTCTCTCATATGCAATTTCTGAAATTTATTTCCCTTCTCCAAAACCATGGACTATCATATGAAATTTCTAGAATTTCTTTCTCTTCTCCAAAATCGTGGACTATCATATACAATTTCTAGAATTTCTTTCGCTTCTCCAAAAACATGGACTATCATATGCAATTTCTGGAATTTCTTTCCCTTCTCCAAAAACGTGGACTATCATATGCAAATTATGAATTTTCTTTCTCTTCTCGAAAAACGTGGACTATCATATGCAATTTTTCGAATTTCATTATCTTCTCAAAAAACATGGTCTCTCATATGCAATTTCCGGGATTTCTTTCCCTTCTCCAAAACCATGGACTATCATATGAAACTTCTAGATTTTCTTTCTCTTCCCCAAAATTGTGGACTATCATATGCAATTTCTAGAATTTCTTTTGCTTCTCCAAAAACGTGAACTATCATATGCAATTTATGAAATTTCTTTCTCTTCTCCAAAAACGTGGACCATCATCTGCAATTTTTGGAATTTCTTTATCTTCTCAAACAAGGTGGTCTCTCATATGCAATTTATGAAATTTCTTCCTCTTCTCCAAAAACGTGGTCTCTCATATGCAATTTCTGAAATTTATTTCCCTTCTCCAAAACCATGGACTATCATATGAAATTTCTAGAATTTCTTTCTCTTCTCCAAAATCGTGGACTATCATATACAATTTCTAGAATTTCTTTCGCTTCTCCAAAAACATGGACTATTATATGCAATTTTTAGTATTTCTTTCCTTCTCCGAAAATGTGGACTATTATATGCAATTTCTAGAATTTCTTTCTCTTCTCCAAAAATAGTGACTATCATATGCAATTTCTGCAATTTCTTTCCCTTCTCCAAAAACGTGGACTATCATATGCAATTTATGAAATTTCTTTCTCTCCTCCAAAAACTTGGACCATCATATGCAATTTTTGGAATTTCTTTATCTTCTCAAAAAACGTGGTCTGTCATATGCAATTTCTGGAATTTCTTTCCCTTCTCCAAAACCATGGACTATCATATGAAACTTCTAGATTTTCTTTCTCTTCTCCAAAATCGTGGACTATCATATGCAATTTCTAGAATTTCTTTCGCTTCTCCAAAAACGTGGTCTATCCTATGCAATTTCTGGAATTTCTTTCCCTTCTCCAAAAACGTGGACTATCATATGCAAATTATGAATTTTCTTTCTCTTCTCGAAAAACGTGGACTATCATATTGAATTTATGAAATTTCTTTTTCTTCTCCAAAAACGTGGACTATTATATGCAATTTTTAGTATTTCTTTCCTTCTCCGAAAACGTGGACTATTATATGCAATTTCTAGAATTTCTTTCTCTTCTCCAAAAATAGTGACTATCATATGCAATTTCTGCAATTTCTTTCCCTTCTCCAAAAACGTGGACTATCATATGCAATTTATGAAATTTCTTTCTCTCCTCCAAAAACTTGGACCATCATATGCAATTTTTGGAATTTCTTTATCTTCTCAAAAAACGTGGTCTGTCATATGCAATTTCTGGAATTTCTTTCCCTTCTCCAAAACCATGGACTATCATATGAAACTTCTAGATTTTCTTTCTCTTCTCCAAAATCGTGGACTATCATATGCAATTTCTAGAATTTCTTTCGCTTCTCCAAAAACGTGGTCTATCCTATGCAATTTCTGGAATTTCTTTCCCTTCTCCAAAAACGTGGACTATCATATGCAAATTATGAATTTTCTTTCTCTTCTCGAAAAACGTGGACTATCATATTGAATTTATGAAATTTCTTTTTCTTCTCCAAAAACGTGGACTATTATATGCAATTTTTAGTATTTCTTTCCTTCTCCGAAAACGTGGACTATTATATGCAATTTCTAGAATTTCTTTCTCTTCTCCAAAAATAGTGACTATCATATGCAATTTCTGCAATTTCTTTCCCTTCTCCAAAAACGTGGACTATCATATGCAATTTATGAAATTTCTTTCTCTCCTCCAAAAACTTGGACCATCATATGCAATTTTTGGAATTTCTTTATCTTCTCAAAAAACATGGTCTCTCATATGCAATTTCTGGAATTTCTTTCCCTTCCCCAAAACCATGGACTATCATATGAAACTTCTAGATTTTCTTTCTCTTCTCCAAAATCGTGGACTATCATATGCAATTTCTAGAATTTCTTTCGCTTCTCCAAAAACGTGGTCTATCCTATGCAATTTCTGGAATTTCTTTCCCTTCTCCAAAAACGTGGACTATCATATGCAAATTATGAATTTTCTTTCTCTTCTCGAAAAACGTGGACTATCATATTGAATTTATGAAATTTCTTTTTCTTCTCCAAAAACGTGGACTATTATATGCAATTTTTAGTATTTCTTTCCTTCTCCGAAAACGTGGACTATTATATGCAATTTCTAGAATTTCTTTCTCTTCTCCAAAAATAGTGACTATCATATGCAATTTCTGCAATTTCTTTCCCTTCTCCAAAAACGTGGACTATCATATGCAATTTATGAAATTTCTTTCTCTCCTCCAAAAACTTGGACCATCATATGCAATTTTTGGAATTTCTTTATCTTCTCAAAAAACGTGGTCTCTCATATGCAATTTCTGGAATTTCTTTCCCTTCCCCAAAACCATGGACTATCATATGAAACTTCTAGATTTTCTTTCTCTTCTCCAAAATCGTGGACTATCATATGCAATTTCTAGAATTTCTTTCGCTTCTCCAAAAACGTGGCCTATCCTATGCAATTTCTGGAATTTCTTTCCCTTCTCCAAAAACGTGGACTATCATATGCAAATTATGAATTTTCTTTCTCTTCTCCAAAAACGTGGACTATCATATGCAATTTATGAAATTTCTTTCTCTTCTCCAAAAACGTGGACTATTATATGCAATTTCTAGAATTTCTTTCGCTTCTCCAAAATCGTGGACTATTATATGCAATTTCTAGAATTTCTTTCTCTTCTCCAAAAATAGTGACTATCATATGCAATTTCTGCAATTTCTTTCCCTTCTCCAAAAACGTGGACTATCATATGCAATTTATGAAATTTCTTTCTCTTCTCCAAAAACTTGGACCATCATATGCAATTTTTCGAATTTCATTATCTTCTCAAAAAACGTGGTCTCTCATATGCAATTTCTGGGATCTCTTTACCTTCTCCAAAACCATGGACTATCATATGAAACTTCTAGATTTTCTTTCTCTTCGCCAAAATTGTGGACTATCATATGCAATTTCTAGAATTTCTTTCGCTTCTCCAAAAACGTGAACTATCATATGCAATTTATGAAATTTCTTTCTCTTCTCCAAAAACGTGGACCATCATATGCAATTTTTGGAGTTTCTTTATCTTCTCAAACATGGTGGTCTCTCATATGCAATTTATGAAATTTCTTCCTCTTCTCCAAAAACGTGGTCTCTCATATGCAATTTCTAGAATTTATTTCCCTTCTCAAAAACCACGGACTATCATATGAAATTTCTAAAATTTCTTTCTCTTCTCCAAAATCGTGGACCATCATATGCAATTTCTAGAATTTCTTTCGCTTCTCCAAAAACGTGGACTATCATATGCAATTTCGGGAATTTCTTTCCCTTCTCCAAAAACGTGGACTATCATATGCAAATTATGAATTTTCTTTCTCTTCTCCAAAAACGTGGACTATCATATGAAATTTATGAAAAAAAATTTTCTTCTCCAAAAACGTGGACTATTATATGCAATTTCTAGAATTTCATTCCCTTCTTCAAAAACGTGGACTATTATATGCAATTTCTAGAATTTCTTTCTCTTCTCCAAAAATAGTGACTATCATATGCAATTTCTGCAATTTCTTTCCCTTCTCCAAAAACGTGGACTATCATATGCAATTTATGAAATTTCTTTCTCTTCTCCAAAAACTTGGACCATCATATGCAATTTTTCGAATTTCATTATCTTCTCAAAAAACATGGTCTCTCATATGCAATTTCTGGGATTTCTTTCCCTTCTCCAAAACCATGGACTATCATATGAAACTTCTAGATTTTCTTTCTCTTCCCCAAAATTGTGGACTATCATATGCAATTTCTAGAATTTCTTTCGCTTCTCCAAAAACGTGAACTATCATATGCAATTTATGAAATTTCTTTCTCTTCTCCAAAAACGTGGACCATCATATGCAATTTTTGGAATTTCTTTATCTTCTTAAACAAGGTGGTCTCTCATATGCAATTTATGAAATTTCTTCCTCTTCTCCAAAAACGTGGTCTCTCATATGCAATTTCTGAAATTTATTTCCCTTCTCCAAAACCATGGACTATCATATGAAATTTCTAGAATTTCTTTCTCTTCTCCAAAATCGTGGACTATCATATACAATTTCTAGAATTTCTTTCGCTTCTCCAAAATCATGGACTATCATATGCAATTTCTGGAATTTCTTTCCCTTCTCCAAAAACGTGGACTATCATATGCAAATTATGAATTTTCTTTCTCTTCTCCAAAAACGTGGACTATCATATTGAATTTATGAAATTTCTTTTTCTTCTCCAAAAACGTGGACTATTATATGCAATTTTTAGTATTTCTTTCCCTTCTCCGAAAACGTGGACTATTATATGCAATTTCTAGAATTTCTTTCTCTTCTCCAAAAATAGTGACTATCATATGCAATTTCTGCAATTTCTTTCCCTTCTACAAAAACGTGGACTATCATATGCAATTTATGAAATTTCTTTCTCTCCTCCAAAAACTTGGACCATCATATGCAATTTTTGGAATTTCTTTATCTTCTCAAAAAACGTGGTCTCTCATATGCAATTTCTGGAATTTCTTTCCCTTCTCCAAAACCATGGACTATCATATGAAACTTCTAGATTTTCTTTCTCTTCTCCAAAATCGTGGACTATCATATGCAATTTCTAGAATTTCTTTCGCTTCTCCAAAAACGTGGCCTATCCTATGCAATTTCTGGAATTTCTTTCCCTTCTCCAAAAACGTGGACTATCATATGCAAATTATGAATTTTCTTTCTCTTCTCCAAAAACATGGACTATCATACGCAATTTATGAAATTTCTTTCTCTTCTCCAAAAACGTGGACTATTATATGCAATTTCTAAATTTCTTTCTCTTCTCCAAAAATAGTGACTATCATATGCAATTTCTGCAATTTCTTTCCCTTCTCCAAAAATGTGGACTATCATATGCAATTTATGAAATTTCTTTCTCTTCTCCAAAAACTTGGACCATCATATGCAATTTTTCGAATTTCATTATCTTCTCAAAAAACATGGTCTCTCATATGCAATTTCCGGGATTTCTTTCCCTTCTCCAAAAACGTAGACTATCATATGAAACTTCTAGATTTTCTTTCTCTTCCCCAAAATTGTGGACTATCATATGCAATTTCTAGAATTTCTTTCGCTTCTCCAAAAACGTGAACTATCATATGCAATTTATGAAATTTCTTTCTCTTCTCCAAAAACGTGGACCATCATATGCAATTTTTGGAATTTCTTTATCTTCTTAAACAAGGTGGTCTCTCATATGCAATTTATGAAATTTCTTCCTCTTCTCCAAAAACGTGGTCTCTGATATGCAATTTCTGAAATTTATTTCCCTTCTCCAAAACCATGGACTATCATATGAAATTTCTAGAATTTCTTTCTCTTCTCCAAAATCGTGGACTATCATATACAATTTCTAGAATTTCTTTCGCTTCTCCAAAATCATGGACTATCATATGCAATTTCAGGAATTTCTTTCCCTTCTCCAAAAACGTGGACTATCATATGCAAATTATGAATTTTCTTTCTCTTCTCCAAAAACGTGGACTATCATATTGAATTTATGAAATTTCTTTTTCTTCTCCAAAAACGTGGACTATTATATGCAATTTTTAGTATTTCTTTCCCTTCTCCGAAAACGTGGACTATTATATGCAATTTCTAGAATTTCTTTCTCTTCTCCAAAAATAGTGACTATCATATGCAATTTCTGCAATTTCTTTCCCTTCTCCAAAAACGTGGACTATCATATGCAATTTATGAAATTTCTTTCTCTCCTCCAAAAACTTGGACCATCATATGCAATTTTTGGAATTTCTTTATCTTCTCAAAAAACGTGGTCTCTCATATGCAATTTCTGGAATTTCTTTCCCTTCTCCAAAACCATGGACTATCATATGAAACTTCTAGATTTTCTTTCTCTTCCCCAAAATTGTGGACTATCATATGCAATTTCTAGAATTTCTTTCGCTTCTCCAAAAACGTGAACTATCATATGCAATTTATGAAATTTCTTTCTCTTCTCCAAAAACGTGGACCATCATATGCAATTTTTGGAGTTTCTTTATCTTCTCAAACAAGGTGGTCTCTCATATGCAATTTATGAAATTTCTTCCTCTTCTCCAAAAACGTAGTCTCTCATATGCAATTTCTGAAATTTATTTCCCTTCTCCAAAACCATGGACTATCATATGAAATTTCTAGAATTTCTTTCTCTTCTCCAAAATCGTGGACTATCATATACAATTTCTAGAATTTCTTTCGCTTCTCCAAAAACATGGACTATAATATGCAATTTTCGGAATTTCTTTCCCTTCTCCAAAAACGTGGACTATCATATGCAAATTATGAATTTTCTTTCTCTTCTCCAAAAACGTGGACTATCATATTGAATTTATGAAATTTCTTTTTCTTCTCCAAAAACGTGGACTATTATATGCAATTTTTAGTATTTCTTTCCCTTCCCTGAAAACGTGGACTATTATATGCAATTTCTAGAATTTCTTTCTCTTCTCCAAAAATAGTGACTATCATATGCAATTTCTGCAATTTCTTTCCCTTCTCCAAAAACGTGGACTATCATATGCAATTTATGAAATTTCTTTCTCTCCTCCAAAAACTTGGACCATCATATGCAATTTTTGGAATTTCTTTATCTTCTCAAAAAACGTGGTCTCTCATATGCAATTTCTGGAATTTCTTTCCCTTCTCCAAAACCATGGACTATCATATGAAACTTCTAGATTTTCTTTCTCTTCTCCAAAATCGTGGACTATCATATGCAATTTCTAGAATTTCTTTCGCTTCTCCAAAAACGTGGCCTATCCTATGCAATTTCTGGAATTTCTTTCCCTTCTCCAAAAACGTGGACTATCATATGCAAATTATGATTTTTCTTTCTCTTCTCCAAAAACGTGGACTATCATATGCAATTTATGAAATTTCTTTCTCTTCTCCAAAAACGTGGACTATTATATGCAATTTCTAGAATTTCTTTCTCTTCTCCAAAAATAGTGACTATCATATGCAATTTCTGCAATTTCTTTCCCTTCTCCAAAAACGTGGACTATCATATGCAATTTATGAAATTTCTTTCTCTTCTCCAAAAACTTGGACCATCATATGCAATTTTCGAATTTCATTATCTTCTCAAAAAACATGGTCTCTCATATGCAATTTCCGGGATTTCTTTCCCTTCTCCAAAACCATGGACTATCATATGAAATTTCTAGATTTTCTTTCTCTTCCCCAAAATTGTGGACTATCATATGCAATTTCTAGAATTTCTTTCGCTTCTCCAAAAACGTGAACTATCATATGCAATTTATGAAATTTCTTTCTCTTCTCCAAA